>NC_064636.1:107217349-107517349 GCF_023864275.1 Schistocerca cancellata | reverse complement strand
GCCAAGAAAGAAAAAAACAGTCTGCATTGCCCTTTAGTGGATCTAATGTTGGTACCGAAAGGGATGAAATGTTCAACTATAAAATTATTGTCATCTACTCGCAGAAATAAAATGTCTTGCAACCAGCAAGATGTTTTCAAATGTAGATTAAAGGTGTTTTTCCTTAAAATGTCCTTATTTACATAGAACAAGTCTTTAAGAAAAATAATTAGTGATTTTTACATTAAAACAATCTTTCAGTGGCTAGTGTGTGATTGGCATGTTCTACATCATAATGTTTATCGTGAACGATCTACAGAACAAGTAACCAACCAATCTTTAGTCAACAGTAGACCTGCAATAACTGGAACTTTGTCATGTAACTAACTAAAAGTATGTCACAGTTGGTAAGTGTTAGGTATACTAGTGCAAAGTGAATCCAGAATGGTTGGATGCAAAGAAACTAGGCCCAGTAATGATGCATGTAATTCTTAATAAATGAAATATGACTGTAGCAAGACCACTGATAGCTAATTGAGTAGAACATTCATTAATTGCGCGGTGTAAAAGTAGCGGACATAGTACAAGTAAATTGAATGTAAGTGAACCTGAAAAATCGTTTGTAAGCTCCTATCAAAAATGAATATTTAGGGTTCATCAAAATATGTTGGGGAGGGAGGGGGTGGGGAGTGGGTAATAAATAAAACACTGTTACTGGTTTCTCCCTCTTTGTATTACTCAAATAGCCTGGTGAACTTTCTGCATTCTCTTTCTTAAATAAGAATTAAACTAGGTAAGTGCTGAACTACATATCTCGTAGGAACTTAAATGTTATGGCTGTCACTACCACATGCTTTTGATAAGTCACAGAAGATACCAACACGCTATATTTTAAGATTACCGATTTTATGGTGTGCTCCGTAAGTGTATAAGCAGCTGACTTAGTTGGTGGCTCTTTTTATCGAGTAATGTCATATTTTCTCAAGTATAAGACAAGGTTTTTTCCCAAATTCGTCATTCAAAAGATACGAGGTCACCTTATATTCACAGATTAAACTAGTGCTGGTGAAGTTAACATTTTTACATTGTTTAATACAGTATATAGGGATCATCTTACATTTGCAGATGAAGTTTTGGCTATCGAGGTCACACAGGGATTTATTTTGAGGAATGTAGAGGAGCAAGGCTCAGAAAACAGTACTCTTATTACAACAGGCTCGAGGTTCTGCAGTATGCAATATGCCGAAGCACTCGATATGGTATCGACATTGCTCGAACAATTGGGTGACACCTGACTCGACAACAGTCCACTTTTCTGCTTACAATATGACAGTATTCTGAAACACAGAAGGAAATAGCATTAAATTCTGCCATTTTACAAATGCTTGTTGTATTTGAACAGGTTTGCTTTGAAAGCTCTCATCCATGTCTGTATGCCGTGTAATGCTGATTTTTAAGTAAAGCTAACATTTGAAATCTGAAAATGGTGTCCTTCAGAAAACATTAATTGTTTGTCCACCCAGATCAATATTTTACTTGATTATGAGAAACTGTAATGATTTTACTAAGTGGGTTGCAAATTCTGTTGTTGTTCACAATTGGAATACTCGGTAAAAACGTTTCCAGCTTTTAATCTGCTCTAGAACATGAAGGTGACATTCAAATGAAACAAAAACAAAAATTAATGCAGAATGAAATGTCTAAGAAATGAAACAAATCATATTAATATTGTTGTTGCGAGAATGAATTACAGCGACGATATCTGTTGTGGAGATTTGTGTATTAGTTGCTGCTGTTACATATGACTTGCACCCTAGATGACGATGCTGTCAGTGTTTAGCAGTTAGTCAAGCACACACTACAGAAGGGTTGAAGAGGAGTAACACTGGTACCAGTTTGGCTGAGAACTAGAGAAGTGCAGGGAGGGCAGTAGTAATTGGGCAGAAAATTGTCATGCTGCCAGCTGTGAGAATCTATACTGTGTACTTTGGCTTTTAAATTGCAGTTTGCCTGAATCCATTCGTAATCAAAACTGAACTGACTTTAAAATTTGACAAATACTCACCAATAGTATTCATTTCTGCAAGAGATGTTATAGGTCTAGATAGGGTCCAGTGGCGTATTTTGTGTTGCAATGATATTTGTTGATGATCATCGTGATATATGACGGGAATGAAAGGGGGTGTGTCAGATGCTTCTACACAGCCAGTGAGAGAGTGGCAGGCAGATGATATGTTTGAAAGCAAGTGTCATTGTAACATTCTCGTGTCAGTTGTGGTTGTTGTTGTGGTCTTCAGCCCAGAGAATAGTTTGATGCAGCTCTCCATGCTACTCTATCCTGTGAAAGCTTCTTCATCTCCCAGTACCTACTGCAACCTACATCCCTCTGAAGCTTACTGTATTCATCTCTTGGTCTCTCCCTATGATTTTTACCCTCCATGCTTCCCTCCAATGCTAAATTGGCGATCCCTTGATGCCTCAGAATGTGTCCTACCGATGGATCCCTTCTTCTACTCAAGTTGTGCCACCAATAGCTCTTCTCCACAATTCTATTCAGTACCTCATCAATAGTTTCATGATCCACCCATCTAATCTTCAGCATTCTTCTGTAGCACCACATTTCGAATGCTTCTATTCTCTTCGTGTCTAAACTATTTATTGTCCATGTTTCAAATCCAAATATGGCCACACTCCATACAAATACTTTCAGAAATGACTTCCTGCCACTTAAATCTATACTCGATGTCAAGAAATTTCTCTTCTTCAGAAACGCTTTCCTTGCCATTGCCAGTCTACATTTTATATCCTCTCTACTTCGACGATCATCAGTTATTTTGATCCCCAAATAGCAAAACTCCTTTACTACTTTAAGTGTCTCATTTCCTAATCTAATTCCCTCAGCATCACCCGACTTAATTTGACTACATTCCATTATCCTCGTTTTACTTTTGTTGATGTTCATCTTACATCCTCCTTTCAAGACACTATCCATTCCGTTCAACTGTTCTTCCAAGTCCTTTGCTGTCTCCAACAGAATTACAGTGTCATTGGAAAACCTCAAGGTTTTTATTTCTTCTCTGTGGATTTTAATTCCTACTCCTAATGTTTGTTTTGGTTCCTTTACTGCTTGCTTGATATGTAGATTGAATAACATTGGGATATGATGTGAAATTTAGGATAGGCTACAACCGTGTCTCACTTCCTTCCCAATACTGCTTCCCTTTCATGCCCCTTGACTCTTACAAGTGGCATCTGCTTTCTGTACAAATTGTAAATAGCCTTTCTCTCTCTGTATTTGACTCCTGCCACCTTCACCTTCTTGTCAGTATAGAAGCGAAATCTGACATGTACTCGGACAAAAACAGCTGTTTTCTTGGGTCCCACGTTAACCTCAACCTGAGAAATTGCTTCTTATTCAGAAGAAACAGCCAGATATTTGTGACAACATAGATATAAATTTCACAGCTGTGCTATTAGGACGGTGGTGGTGGTGGCGGTGGGGGTGGTGGTGGGGGTGGTGGTGATGGTGGTTAAAGGAAGTGATGTATTTTATTTCTCCTCGTATTAACATAATGTAGACATTCAATAAATGGCATAAATTTTTGAATACATTATGTCAAACAATTTGTAATTTTGATTAGTGATAATATGTTAAAATTCTCAAGAAACCCCTTAAAAAAATGGTTTGGAGGGGGGGGGGGGTGTCTTACAATCAGGGTCATGTTATACTCAGATAGGTACGGTATAATCAGGGTCATCTTATACTCGGGTTAATATGGTACTCAGAATTCTTTTGATATATGGAAAACTTTGTGCCTTTCTATTGTATTGTACATGTTTTGAGGTCTGCAGAGGTCATCATCCACGTCAGCCTTTGCAAAAGTGTAACACAATTTTGGGACGAGATCTCATTACGTATGCGATAGGCCTTTCTCAATACTCACCCGTCCGCGCTCGTCCGACAGTCAGAGGAGCGCTTCCTGCCCGGGTTCCGCGCCTCGGTGGGCTACGTGCGACTGCTGGCGGAGCTGGACCTGCTGAGGGAGCCGGGGTCGGGAGGCGCGAGTGCCGGCGCTGGCGGGCACGGCCACGGCGACGACGAGGAGGACTCGGCCGAGAGTAGCCTCTCAGACAACGTCAGCCTCGCCAGCTTCGAGTCCGACTCGGCCACCGTCCCCGCGCCGGCGGCCGCGGCCGCCGCACTGCTGTCCGACCCTCTGGCGCTCCACGGTACAGGTACGTGTCCGCTCGCTCCCTCCATACTGTCGCTCGCCCTCCTACGGAGTGACTACGCGGAAACGGACGATGAGCGATTCGCGCGTCACGGGAGGGTCCACGTGCGAAAGGACCATGTTTCTGTGGATTGTTGCAGGTGGAGTCGTCTGCCACCTCAAATACTGAGGAGACCTATTCAGCTGTGGTATTGTACAAAAAGCATTGTAGCCTGGGCTAGGTTTTTAAATCAATGTTTCTCGGCATTTTATCAGAGAACTGTGAATTGTGTTCAAATTTACACTCTGAGCGGCAACGGCTGTGTTGTGATATTTCTGGAAACGTGCTTTTAGTGTTTGCTTACCTAATATATTCACAGTTTATCATTCTGAATTGTATGCAATCTCGAGGGTGCTCGAGCAGACGGGATGTATCGTGCCACTGAATTCCTGACCTGCACCAAAATCCTAAGTAGCCATCAGGCTGCCCATCAGATTGTAATGCGTCTCTTTCTCCGGGGGACAAATATTAATTATTGTCAGTAGTAGTATATTAAGCTACAGATTATCATTTTAAACCTGTGGTGTCTCCCTGGTGTGTCTAGTCGACCACAAGTCCCCGTCACGCTGTTCACTCTAACAACAGAGTACATACAGGGTTCAAGACACGGAGAAAGAAAGGTATAATCACAATTTGAATTTAGAGTAATATAACTTTCTTACCTTTATTGGTTGTTGTTGCACGCTCGTGGTCCAGTGATGAATCTCGCCATCTGCTGTTTGTTAAATCAATTTCAGATCCAGGGTGTGTATTCTGCTGCATTAAGAACTGACACATATTTAAACTTCCAACTTTTATTTTATAAATGCTGATCATGACGATATTCAGTAATTTTCAATGTAACAGCTTTTCCAGTACATCATTTCGTTCGCTCTATCCTTGACCTTCTCAAAGCAAGCGTATTATGAGACGTCTCAACACCAACTGCCTATTGTCTCTACACGCGCTAACAACCAGCTCCTGTTTACAGAGCTTACAAACTGTGCAGTACTGCCAATCTTCGTTTTATATCGATATTTTACACATCACATGAATACATATGTGAAAAACATAGTACGAATATATCTAAACACAAAGATTCTGTAAGTTACGAATCGAAAGCGTTGGTACGTTGATAGAAACAATAACAAACACAAACACACACACAAATTTCAAGCTTTCGCAACCCACGGTTGCTTCATCTGTAAAGAGCGAAGGAGAGGGTAAGACGAAAGGATGTGGGTTTTAAGGGAGAGGGTAAGGAGTCATTCCAATCCCGGGAGCGGGGTACACACACACACACACACACACACACACACACACACACACATATTCAGACTCAGGCAGTGTTTATTGTATCTGTATATGTGCGGATGGATATGTGTGTGTGTGTGTGCACGTGTATACCTGTCCCTTTTTCCCCCCAAGGTAAGTCTTTCCGCTCCCGGGACTGGAATGACTCCTTACCCTCTCCCTTAAAACCCACATCCTTTCGTCTTACCCTCTCCTTCCCTCTTTCCGGTTGAAGCAACCGTGGGCTGCGAAAGCTTGAAATTTGTGTGTGTGTTTGTTATTGTTTCTCTCAACGTACCAACGCTTTTGTTTCGTAAGTTACAGAATATTTGTTTTTAGATATATTTTTCCCACGTGGAATGTTTCCCCCTCTTATATTCAAAACATAGTATGAAAAATGAAAAGTGTTTCTAATACAGTTCTGTGGCAATATACTTCATGATTGTCCTCATATTAACAGTTTTGTAACAAAATAATAATATGTTTATGTTTACGTAGTTAAAGTTCAGTTGCTCCTTCAAGTTGATTGACGGCACCACACACGTCGCCAGCCGGTGGTATCGGTAGTTTCAGTAGTCCGTTACATTACAAGATGTACCCGACAGAAAAGTACGTTCAGTTGATCCCCGGCACTCTCTTCCACTTATAGAGGCGGAAGAAGGAGGTGTCGTTCTGCTCGGTACCTGGGCATATAGGATTTCAGGACGATGATACACCGAGCAGCTGGGGATGTCTGGATAGAAAATAAATTTCTGAATGTGCTGCTTCTTTCGGAGCAGTTACCTCTGTCGAGGCACAGGATTGCATGTCTGTGGGAGGAGGACTTTTTAGGTGGGGTCGAGGGATGACGAGCAGCAGTCGGTGAAACAAATGATGCGACTGCAGTGTTCCTCTCTCAGGCCACTGCAGCAGGAGGAATGGCTATTAATGTGCCACTGTCCTCTGTCGCGTAGACACCTCCTATGGTGGGAAGATCCGCCAGTAACTGAACTCGTTATACTGGTGTTTAAGTACTGGCGCCACACGAAGGTGCAAATAATGTGGATTATTTCGTGCTGTGTGGTTGTCAGATTCTTTCGACAGCACCAATTCACGCATCTGAGTTCGCACCTCCGCAGTCTCTCACTGTGAATGCCACTGTAACAGTATAATACGTTCATAAATAATGTCGCCATTTTATCCAATGATTGCAGATTATGCTGTATCCAGGTATGATTTTCATGATGAGCAATTTAGAAATGAAGAAACTTCATCCCTTTCAGAAGATATATAAAAAAACTTTTACACAAATTGAATCATGGATGTCCATCCTATTGCATGGACGAGGGACTTAAGCTGTAAAAAACCATGTTGTCGGTAATGTGCTGCTGTAAGTAGTTGTGTGAGAAAATAAAGACGTTCTCAGGATACAGCTGGGGTGGTACATTTTCTTTTATATACGCCATAGGTTCACCCAGAATCACAGACAGGAAGAGACCACTAGTTAGAAAGTCAAAAATTTGATATCAGCTTTAGGAAACATTAGCATACAGACATACGTTCACCTTTCTTTTCGTACATCTCTCCTTTTTTGTGCGGGTACATTTATATTGAATCTGGGCCCAGCAAATCACTCTGATACTTACTGAATGACACATGTTTTATGGCTAAACCAAAATAAGAGCTGTTACACTATTTCATATGAGGGCTGCAACCAACTTACCAGCTGACCTGCCCTGCATTTTAAGAGACATTTAAGATTGTGTGTGATACCTGACTTTCTGTGTAATCCTGTAGGTAGGAGATTTTAAGGTGTGTGTAAGGTGACTGGTTTACATTTTATTCTTTCATTGACCAACCATGCATCATTGCTTGCTACATTATTTTAGCTGTTGTGTAGTTATAGTTTCTGTATTTTAATCGTCCACTGATTTGAGGCACACATCTTTTAGTCTTTGGTGTAAAAGTGAGAGTGCCTGTAAGAGAGTGTGTGGCGAAGTGCCTGGGATAAATTTTTATGTTCTACATTTTGGCGCACAAAACACCCCTCCCCCCCCCCCCCCCTCCCCACACACACACACACACACACACACACACACACACACACACACACACACACACACACTCTCTCTCTCTCTCTCTCTCTCTCTCTCTCTCTCTCTCTCTTATATGAGTGAATGTCTAGTCATTTGGGCATGTCCAAAAGGGCAGACACCACATGGAATCTGCAGCTGTGATACATATTATGTTATTAGGTAAATTTTTGGAGAAGAGGGGAGAAATGAAAGGTAGGGTAAGGAATTGTGGATATCACCTGCATCGGGACTTCGTGCGAAATTAGTGGTGACAAGTGAAAAGTCACGTGCCCATCCAGCGGCATCTATCCACAGTCCCCAACCGTGTCCTCAGTACTCGCTGCTTTTGAGATTCTCACAGGAAGTCAAACATAATTCTGCATCCACACCGAAAGCAGCGGGTCCGTTGCCCATAGAGGCAATTCAGTGGTATGAATGCGTGGTGTCTGTTCTTTCGGACATGTCTGTGTTATTGCAGGTATGTGGCTGTTCTTTAAATCTTATTTCAAACATGTGTGTCATCTGCCTAAAATAAAATCAATTTCATTTGTCACATGTGATATTATAAATGCCTGAATTAGAAAAATTACTGTGCTGCTAGCCAGTTTTATGGTGAAGGTGCAATTGCAAAGTGTTGTTAGTGCGGAAGCCTACTTTTGCAGCGTATTTGCAAAAATAATTTTGGATTTTTGGACACTTTGCACTATTCCATTGTGACATACTTTGTTTTGTTGCTGTTATATTGACTTTCATTTCTGTGTGTAATCATTCTCTTTTTGATGTTGTAATAAAAGTTTATTATGTCCTTACTCTCATATCAATTAGCCCAGTCTATTTGTTTAAGGATGTTGTGTTATTTGTCTATTTCTTACTGTGACAAAGGAAGCTATGTCAAACAGTTGATCATCGAATTGAAGAAGGCTTTTTTATGTTGTTGAAGATGGCGCAATTTTACGTGGATTGTGCTGTCTGTTGTGGTTGGTTGTTTGGCATTTTTAGAAAATTTGTGTGTTACACGTGTGTCAGTGACTTCTAGGATTGCATTCAAATCCTATATGAACTGGTTGAAGCATGAATGGCATCTTTCACTCATTTTTACATGTTTATGACTTGGTGCAGTAATGTTTCCTTCGTTTACATTTGCTAGATTCTGAAGACGGCTATTACACATCTGAAGCCAGTAATCTTGTTAAAAAAAACTTAGCTATCGAGACAGATAGATAAAAAGTTATGAAGAAATTATAATGGTCAACTTCACTGACCGGTACTGTGGTGCAAATGCTGAGCTTCTGCACAGTTAATGAGTATGCCAAAATAAAGATGTCAGAAAATGTAATAAACTGTGACAGCGGTTTACAGTTTAAACGATATACAGACTGCCATCTCATCTACTAGAGTTGGGGAGTGCTCAGAGGAAGTGCACTTCATTGAACAGTAGTGTGGGCCCTGAAGAACCGAGGACAATCAGACTTCGTAGTGAATGGTAGGAGTCAAACTCCACCACAAACAATTACGTGACACCGACAGTGTTTCAGTGCGATCGGAGCACGAGCATCGAGTACAGGTAATGACTACACACAAGGGAGACGGCCAGGCTGATCGATGAAAAATTGTGTGACAAAATAGAATTGACAACTCGGCTGAACCTGTGAAATATCACCATTAATCACAACCTGAGAGATTAAAACTGCCTTCTTCGTTTACAGAAACGAATCATTTGCTTTGCTGTGCATTGCACTGAAGTTTCTCGGCAGAAGCTCATAATGCAGGAGAAGTGAAGTGGCGAAGATTAAGAGTCGTACCCAGATAGCTCACTTGCTAAAAGCATTGTGTGTGAAAGGTGAGTTTGTCGCTTCAGTCCTTGTCTGCGGAAGAGTTTTTATCTGCGAGGAAGTTTCCTCTTCGTGTTGTCGGTCAGTATGTGTTACGGTTGCTACAGGTGGATTGCCTGTTCTAGGGTCCACACTGTCCCTGCCCGGTCCACCCACGGCGACGTCGGGCAGCGACTGCGGCTCCGTTGCGTCGTCCGTGTCTTCGGCCGCTTCAGCTGCCGGCAGTCAGTTCCTCGCCGAGAAGAGGCAGGGTCCGTCTTCCCTCACTGCCGAGATCATCGAAACGGGTGAGCTGTTTCCCTGTGTGCTTGATTGTGTGGAACTGAGTCATTGAGTTTTAGTCTGCCAGAAACTTTAGAGTAATATAATAGCCAACTTCTGCTTGAAATACACATTTGTATTAAATGAGTTTCAAATCTGATCACGATTATGCAGATGCTAATTTAGTGCTTTAAACTATTACTGCCCAAATTAATATTTTGTTAAATGTTTTCCATTTATTATTTTTTCCTCGATTGTAACATTCGAAAAGAAGCATTTAAAGTGAGAAACCCAGTTTTACCTTTATAGTTTTAATATAATATACACTGAAGTGCCAAAAAAACTGGTATAGGCATGCTTATTCAAATACAAGATGTGTAAATAGACAGAATACGGCGCTGCAGACGTCAATGCGTATACAAGACAACAGGTGTCTGGTGCAGTTGTTAGATCTGTCAATGCTGCTACAGTGGCAGGGTATCAAGATTTAACAGAGTTTTAATGTGGTGTTATAGTCGGCGGACAAGCAGTGGGACACAGTATCTCGTGGGTAGTAATGTATGGGGATTTTATCGTACGACTATTTCATGAATGTACCATGAATATCAGGAATCCGGTAAAACGTGAAATGTATGACATCAGTGCGGCGGGAAATGAACAGCACCGACGACAACTGAGGAGAATTGTTCAGTGTGACAGAAGTGCAACAGATTTCAATGATGGGCCATCAACAGATGTCAGTGTGCGAAAAATTCAATGAAACATCATCGATATTAGCTTTTAGAGCCAAAGGCCCACTCGTGTACTCTTGATGATGGCACGACACAAAGTTTTACGCCTCACCTGGGCCCGTCAAAAGCGACATTGGATTGTTGATGACTGGAAACGTGTTGCCTGGTCTGACAAGTCTCATTTCAAATGAATTTGAGCGGATGGATGTATACGGGTATGGAGATGTCGTCAAGAATCCGTGGACCCCGTTTGTCAGCAGGGGTCTGTTCGAGCTCGTGTAGGCTCTGTAATGGTGTAGGTCGTGTGCAATAGGAGTGATGTGGGACCCTTGCTATGTCTAGATACGACTCTGACTGGTGACACGTACGTAAGCATCCTGTCTGATCACCTGCACCCATTCGTGTCCATTGTGCATTTCTATGGACTTGGACAATTCCAGCAGGATAATACAATACCCCACACATCCAGAGCTGCTACAGATTGGCTCTTCTGAGTTTACCACTTCTGCTTGCCACCAAACGTCTGAGACATGAACGTTATTGAGCATATCTGGGATATCTGGGATGCCTTGCAATGTGCTGTTCAGAACAGATCTCCACGATCTCTTACTGTTATGGATTTATGGATAGCCCTGCAGGATTCATAGTGTCAATTCCCTCCAGAACTACTTCGTACACGAGTCGAGTCCATGCCAAGTCGTGTTGCAGCACTTCTGCATGCTCACAGGGGCCCAACACGATATTAGGCAGGTTTACCAGTTCCTTTGGCTCTTCGGTGTACTATACTGTACAGAGCTGAATTAACAACTGAACTACTTAAGAAGGGAAGAGACAAAATTGTGAAACAAGTACACAGACTCGTAACCAACATTTGGAATGAAGAAAGAATATCATCCGAGTGGAAACAAGCAATCGTAGTACCAATTCAAAAAAAGGGTGGTAAACGAGAATGCAGAAATTACAGGGGCATCTCATTAAATAGCACAGCTGTGAAGTGTTCTTAAAGATTCTTGAGGAAAGATTGGAACAGTATTTAAAAGACACGGTAGATGGGAAGATAAGGGATTTACGAAGAATTCATCAACCACTGATCAGATATTTGTACAGAAAGGAGCCATATCAAAATATTGGGAGTGCAACAAAACGGTCGAATATTGTTTGTTGATTTTTAGAAAACCTACGATAGCATGAATGGAGAAGCATTGTGGGAGAAAATACAGAAGTTTGAAATACCAAGTAAGATTACAAATTTTGTACAAGTTACACTGGAAGACTCAAAGGGATAGTTAAAATGGATGCAGAATATTCCATGGCTTTTGACATAAAAACAATAGTCAGGCAAGAAGATGGAATATCACGACTCTTGTTCAGTGTACTAATACAGGTAGCACTGGGCGCATCAAGTGAAGCAAGGGAGGGAGTTGAAGTAGTTGTTGTTGTTGTTGTTGTTGTTGTTGTTGTTGTGGTCTTCAGTCCTGAGACTGGTTTGATGCAGCTCTCCATGCTACTCTATCCTGTGCAAGCTTCTTCATCTCCCAGTACCTACTGCAACCTACATTCTTCTGAATCTGCTTAGTGTATTCATCTCTTGGTCTCCCTCTATGATTTTTACCCCCCCACGCTGCCCTCCAATACTAAATTGGTGATCCCTTGATGCCTCAGAACAAGTCCTACCAACCGGTTCCTTCTGCTAGTCAAGTTATGCCACAAACTCCTCTTCTCCCCAATCCTATTCAATACCTCCCCATTAGTTACATGACCTACCCATCTAATCTTCAGCATTCTTCTGTAGCACCACATTTCGAAAGCTTCTATTCTCTTCTTGTCCAAACTATTTATCGTCCATGTTTCACTTCCATACATGGCTACACTCCATACAAATACTTTCAGAAACGACTTCCTGACACTTAAATCTATACTCGATGTTAACAAATTTTTCTCCTTCAGAAACGCTTTCCTTGCCATTGCCAGTCTATATTTTATATCCTCTCTACTTCGACCATCATCAGTTATTTTGTTCCCCAAATAGCAAAACTCCTTTACTACTTTAAGTGTCTCATTTCCTAATCTAATTCCCTCAGCATCACCCGATTTAATTTGACTACATCCCTATATTCTCGTTTTGCTTTTGTTGATGTTCATCTTATATCCTCCTCTCAAGACACTGTCCATTCCGTTCAGCTGCTCTTCCAGGTCCTTTGCTGTCTCTGACAGAATTACAATGTCACCGGGGAACCTCAAAGTTTTTATTTCTTTTCCATGGAGTTTAATTCCTACTCCGAATTTTTCTTTTGTTTCCTTTACTGCTTGCTCAATATACAGATTGAATAACATAAGGGAGAGGCTACAACTCTGTCTCACTCCCTTCCCAACCACTGCTTCCCTTTCATATCCCTCGACTCTTATAACAGCCATCTTGTTTCTGTACAAATTGTAAATAGCCTTTTGCTCCCTGTATTTGACCCCTGCCATCTTTAGAATTCGAAGGAGATTATTCCAATCAACATTGTCAAAAGCTTTCTCTAAGCCTACAAATGCTAGAAACGTAGGTTTGCCTTTCCTTAATCTAGCTTCTAAGATAAGTCGTAAGGTCAGTATTGCCTCACGTGTTTCAATATTTCTACAGAATCCAAACTGATCTTCCCTGAGGTCACTTCTACCAGTTTTTCCATTCGTCTGTAAAGAATTTGTGTTAATATTTTGTAGCCGTGACTTATTAAACTGATAGTTCGTAATTTTCACATCTGTCAACACCTGCTTTCTTTGGGATTGGAATTATTATATTCTTCTTGAAGTCTGAGGGTATTTCGCCTGTCTCGTACATCTTGCTCACCAGATGGTACAGTTTTGTGAGGACTGGCTCTCCCAAGGCCGTCAGTAGTTCTAATGGAATGTTGTCTACTCTTGTGGCCTTGTTTCGACTCAAGTCTTTCAGTGCTCTGTCAAACTCTTCACGCAGTATCATATCTCCCATTTCATCTTCATCTACATCCTCTTT
Source organism: Schistocerca cancellata (assembly GCF_023864275.1). Taxonomy (NCBI): domain Eukaryota; kingdom Metazoa; phylum Arthropoda; class Insecta; order Orthoptera; family Acrididae; genus Schistocerca; species Schistocerca cancellata. The sequence continues at coordinate 107,503,950 of NC_064636.1, read as the reverse complement.
CATTTCCATAATATTGTCCTCAAGTACATTGCCCTTGTATAGACCCTCTATATACTCCTTCCACCTTTCTGCTTTCCCTTCTTTGCTTAGAACAGGGTTTCCATCTGAGCTCTTGATATTCATACAAGTGGCTCTCTTTTCTCCAAAGGTCTCTTTAATTTTTCTGTAGGCAGTATCTATCTTACCCCTCGTGAGATAAGCCTCTACATCCTTACATTTGTCCTCTAGCCATCCCTGCTTAGCCAGTTTGCACTTCCGGTCAGTCTCATTTTGGAGACGTTTGTATTCTTTCTTGCCTGCTTCATTTACTGCATTTTTATATCTTTTCCTTTCATCAATTAAATTCAATATTTCTTCTGTTACCCAAGGATTTCTACTAGCCCTCGTCTTTTTACTTACTTTATCCTCTGCTGCCTTCAATATTTCGTCCCTCAAAGCTACCCATTCTTCTTCTACTGTATTTCTTTCCTCCATTCCTGTCAATTGAGGGAGTTGGCATAGCTGAAAGTCTAGATGACCTGAAAATACTGGCAAGGAAGCTACTTCAAAAAACAGCGGGAGTTGGATTAGAGGTAAATGACAAGGAAACAAAATTTGCAATGGTAGGAAACAAAATTCGTAATGGTACAAGGAAATTAGCATAACCATGCAGACTGATAACCACATGTTCAAAGAAAGAGAAGAGTTTAAATATCTGGCGGTTGGAGTAAACTACAGAAATGATGAAAAACAAGAAATAGAAGTTAGTATAAAAGCAGCATCCAGAGCAGCATATTCACTCGACAGGCTGCCGTCCTCCAAAATTTTATCGAGAGGAACCAAATAAGTATATGTAAAACTACAAGTCAGACCAGTATACCTATATGGGGCAGAAATATGGAGAGTAGAAAAGTATAGAGAGTGAAAGGTAATGATTTTTGAAATTTATATCCTGTGGTAGATAATTGGAGCAATGTGCAAGGGAGGAGAATGGCACAGAAGGAAGAAAATTGAGGTGACGGAGCTGTACAGGGTGATTTTTTTCCACTGTGTACAAACTCGTAGGGATTGATCAATGAGAGGATACAGAACAAGAAAGGTCTAATGACCTTACGTCTGGAAATGTGTGGTTTCCATACTAGAGACCATTTATTCAATCGTACATTGTTACAGAGATTGCAGTTTAATATGAGCTGTTCTGTGCAGCCACAGTAACAGTATGTGATGAAAATGATTTCCGTGTGCCTTAACGCATGTGTGTATGTGCAGTAGCGTGTTCTGTCTCGCACGTTCACATCGGCCGTGCTACTCCCGACAATGTCAAAGGCGGCACGAATACGCTGCTCCAGTGTCTCCACATCTGGAATGGGCTGTGCGTACACAGTACTTTTGAGATGGCCCCCATAGCCGTCGTCAGATCCGTCGACCAGGGAAGACACGATTGAAATGCGTCCGGATGTTAATGGCAACGTAGGCGGGAGCACCATTATGGAGCAGCCACATAACCCTTCGAATCATCGACGGCATTTCTTCCAGCAGGGAAGCAAAGTTACCTGCAAGAAATGACGATAGTTCTGTTCTGTAAGGAGAGACAAAAGGAAGACTGGTCCCAAAATACTGTTGCCAATTATCCCGGCTCACACACTCCGGCTGCACCCATGCTGACGATTCCCTATCACCGTACCATTCTGCGTACTATCCCACAGATCACTGTTATGAAAGTTGAAGATGCCACTCTGCGTAAAGGTGGCCTCATCTGTGAACCGGATGGGTGATGCAGATCCCGGAATCGTGGTTGCCCGGTGAAGAAACCGGTGTCAAAACTGCTCCTGATGTGGAAAGTCTGTCACAGCCAAGCCCTGCACAAGCTGTAAGTGATAAGCGTAGTAACAGTTGTCACAGAGAATGTTCTGCACAGTCGTCTGGCTTAACCTGTACTGGCGGACCAACTGCCCGGTACTGCCTCGGCGGTTGGGTTCCACAGTGTTAATCACATTTTACTCCAAGTCTGGTGTTCGAACATTTCGGGGACCTCCTTCACGATTTCCTGCTTCCCAAAATGACCCCGTCTCAGACGAACGGTGAATCACTGTCGCAAACCTCGAATGCTGTGGTTGTCGGCAGGTGTAGGTCTCCTAATACGACCTCGCTGTCCGCCGCCCATTGCCAATTGTCTTTCTGTAAGTAAACATCGTGTCGATTCAAATACTATTTTGTACAACACTGTATCGTGTCAACTACAAGGTGAGTCAGCAAGAGAAGTGAATTGGACACAACATTAGCAATTACCATGGCAGGAGAGGGCACTAGGCCATGACGTGGGGGGAAACTGTGCATACTGCAACTGTGGCTACATGGTACAGCACGTATTAGACCACAGTCTCTGTAACTGTGTATGATTGATTAAATGGTCTCTAGCTTGGAATCCGTGCATATCCAGACGCAAGTTCGTTACACCTTTTTTGTTCCGTATCTCTCATCAATCGGTCCCTAGAGCTTGTGAAACCAGGCACTGTTGTGGAAGCAGAGACAGAGAGGCTGACATGAGAGTAGGGAGACTGAGAGGAGTGTCAGAGAATGGGGCCAAAGGGTGGAGACCTGTAGGTGGACAGGGAGTAAGAGGAGAGACGGGATGGTCGAGAATCTTAAGATACCTGGAGCTGGGGAGGAAGGTGCAAAGGAGAGAGTGCTGTGGAGGGGGCTGCTTGGCGGGGCCCAACACTGACTGTGGTTTGTTTGACCAGGAGAGTAAGAGTAACAGAGCACCGTACTTGTTGTTCGGTTAACTCGGGGGACGGGACCGAACGGCGAGATCGTAGGTCCGGTTACCGCACTTGTAATGCTGAGAATGTCAGGAGCAAAACGTATGTTTATGTGAAACGGTTCTGCATTTTTGTACTCAAAGAAACAAACTGAACAAAAGTCCAATTGCAGAACAAAAACAACATGTCACTTACAAGGGGAGGCCGTGACATTGACATCACAGGTTTACTTCAGACTGTTTACACCTTTAGTAGGCCATTAAAATAATGTAATGTAAAAGCAGTAAGGCACACTACTCTGGCATTTCAGGGAAAATCATGAGAGACGTTTACGCGTGTGCTATGTGGCGTATGTATCAGGTTTTAGAAGTACGAAACCAGAATTTCTCTATAGATCGCGTCAGCCGTCAGTGTAAAGCCCGTGAGACTGCATCTGCAGCGCTATCTGCTTCCTGTAATGGCTGAAGAGAAATGTCAATGTGCAGTAACCCAAGTTCCATACATCGGTATATGTTTCAAACCCGTAAACGTGTCGTGTTTTGTGGCTATGAACTACGGTTTGCGGACAGCATTGGTTTTCTGTTATTGTTTGAAGGAAACTACTGCAGAATCACATCAGATGCTTGTCGAAGCTTTCGGCGAATGTGCTCTTGAGAAAACACAGTGTTTTGAGCTGTCTAAAAAATTCAAAAGTGGTGATTTTGACGAAAGCGGGAAACCGACAAAAATGTTCAGAAACAACAGGTTGCGGGCTTTATTGGATGAAGATGATACTCAAACTCGACAGGAACTCGCGGAACAATTGAATGTGACGCAGACAGCTGTTCCTCTTCGATTGAAAGCTATGGGAAAGGTGGAGAAAGCGGGAAAATGGGTTCGCGAGAACTGAATGATAGACGGAAGCAGATCGAAAGACCACTTGTGAAATGCTGCTCGGCAGATACAAAAGAAAGGCGTTTCTCCGTCAAATAGTGACAGGTGATGAAAAATGGATATACGAGGCTTGGAACTTAAATAGTGGCAACTATTTATTTACAGTTCGTACAAAATAGATACGTGTTTCAAAGTTTTGCTGACCTTAAAAGTAGTCACCATCATTGTGTATAACCCGTTGCCAGTGATGTGGAAGTCATAGGATACTTTTAGCAGTGGCAGTTGTGTTGACAGTTTCAGCGGCGTGGTCTATTGCTCGACAAATTTGTTGCAGTTCTGAAGCGAATACCGCGAAGTGTTTCCTTCAGTTTAGAAATAGAGTTGAACTCACGAGGCCTTAAGTCAGGGGAGTGCAGTAGGTGGAATAGCACTTAGCAGCCCCATCAGTCCAACAAATCAGTAACAGCTTGCACTGTACGTGCTTGAGCATCGTCCTGCAAAACGATGGTCAGGTCCTGCAGAAAGTGTCACCACTTCTGTCTCTAAGCTGGCCGTAGGTTGTGTTCCAAAAATGAACAACAAAATTGTAGATTTCTGTTGAAGCACCGGAGAAAATGCGCCCAATGTGTCGTAGAAGATACAGCCACTATGTGTACCACATATTCTTAAGATTTGTTGCAATGATCTTTCAACAACAAATATTTAATTTTTCAGGAATGTATACCAGTAATATCACAATTCAGAATGTGAATGTCAGTTGTATTTTATGACTGGCAGCTCAGAAGTCTGTTATTGTTCCATTATTTACTCCTGGGATGACCCTCTTCTCCTACATAGGCTGGCAATACATGAATTGTCAATATCACACTTGTGTAGGCAATTCCTCTTGCAAAGTTACTGTAATAGTGTCTCACCTAGAAGGCACATGCCATCTGTCGACATGGTTCTTCTTCTTCATTCGTAGTCTTCCCCTCTGTCTTTTACCTTGTGGTTCGCAGCGAAAAAAAAAAAATAATAAAATAAAAAAAAAAAGTTTTGGAAGTCTACTTTCATGCATTCTATCGTTCTGTCTACATGTTCCCTCCATCTGTTTCTGTTTAGATGTACAGTAGAAACTAGATTAACTGTCGCTTCTGGGATAAGGAGATGATTGGAATGTGAAAAAGATCAGATAATGATGTGAATGCAAGTCATTTACAGACCTGAAAACATCCTAATAAATCAAATTAGTGTAAAAAAAAATTATATTTACATGTCATGTGGAGGGAACGGGGAGCAAAAAACATAGCTTTTATGTCACCTTGTTGAATTTCAGACTCGGAGAAGTGGCCTGGGGCATTATCTAACAATACAACTACACGGGTGGTAGGATTTCGGATTTTGAGTGTTTCTTAACAGTCAGAACAAATGCACCTAAAATAATTCTTTAAAGAAATTGCCATTCGGCCAAGCACTTTGTTGAGCCTTGTAATAAGCAGTAAGTGCTGACATGTTTTATAACAGTCTCGGTTTCTTAGATTCGACAATTACAAACATCAGTTTGCAGTCACCACTTGTGTTGCTGCATGCTGCAATGGTCAGGTTGTCCTATGCTAGTGTCATGCCTGTGGCTGTACCATTCTTTGAGGCAAGTGTTTTTCGAGGCCGCGTCTTGTAGTTTAGCCCAGTCTCATCGACGTTGTATTACTACCAGTTCATATTCAGACACTTTTTCCCAATGAGCTCGACTAACTGCATCATCGTCAGCAGAAAATACTTCACCTGAAATAGCAACTTACCTAACATCGTGACGATTTTTCCACCAGTGAAGCCATTCTTCACGTGCTTTTAACTGGCGACAAGTAAAATCGATGGATAATACGGGCACACTGTTCGGCGAGGAGCACAGACCGATGGTCGGATGCACGGTCGGGTAATCTGAGGTATTGTTTAATTGAAGGTCAGATAATTGAAGTTCCTTCAATCAGCATGTAATTCGTTGCTAGTGTCTTCATTTCTGAAATGATGCACTCTTTAATGCTACAGAGAAATCTCATTTCCACACTCGTAGCCTCTTGTGTGGGAAGCCACGTTTCCCATCTGTAGAGTGTGGTAGGTGCCACTGTGACTTTGTAAAACTTAGTGTGACACTCTATTGTGGCTTGTTTTGTGTTTTTTTTCTATAATTGTTAGATTTCAGGATCCTGTGATAAATTTCATTGTCAAAATACCGAAAGTGTGTTACCTGTTCCATTTCATTATTTATTACAATTTTAGATCTTATATGCAATTTTATCTTGAACAAATGTTGTAACCTTTGTTTTGTTAGTAAAGATGCTCATGTTGTACTTGAAAGCCATTGCACTAAGATGATAAATGGCTCTTTCATCATTTTCCTAAAACTGTTATTTGATCATCTGTCTTAAAGCAGAGTATTGGAACATTTCTTTCTGTTGATCTTTATGCCACATGTGATTTTTTTTTTTTTCTCCAAGCCCTGACCAGGTCACCTATCTTGAATAGAATTGGAGACATGGCACATGCTTCTCTAAATCACTATATGTTGTTAATTGTTCAGGCAAGTTATGTCATCTTCAATTACATTTGTTGCCTCTTTCTAAATAGTGTTTACGGAGTTCATTAGATGCAATGGGAAGCATCTTTATTCCACATCTGTCGAATTAGGTGTCTGTTGACTTTTTCAAAAGCTTTTTCCTCATCTACAAACACTGTAGGTTTCTCAATTAAATTCTTTTCTTTACTCTACCAGTTGTTTTATATTAAAATTACCATCAGTGCATATTTATTCTTCTAATAAAATTGTATTGGAGATAGGGGGCAGTAATCTGTGTGAATTAGGCCAATCCTTCTATAGCTCTTTGGGTAACTTTTGTTGCCTGTCCTGAATATTGATAAAATTTTGCTGGATTCGACTCCTCAGGCACCTTACCTGTAGTCCAGCATAGATTACTAACACACTGTGTGATCAAAAGTACTCGGACACCCCCAAAAAGAAACATTTTTCATATTAGGTGCATTGTGCTGCCACCTACTGCCAGGTACACCGTATCAGTGACCTCAGTAGGCATTAGACTTTGTGAGAGATCAGAATGGGGTGTTCCACAGATCTCTCAGACTTAGAACGTGGCCAGGTGATTGGGTGTCATTTGTGTCATACGTCTGTACGCGAGATTTCCACACTCCTAAACATCCCTAGGTCCACTGTTTCTGATGCGATAGTGAACTGGAAATGTGAATGGACACATACAGCACAAAACTGTACAGGCCGACCTCATCTGTTTACTGACAGATCACTGACAGTTGAAGAGGGTTGTAGTGTGTAATAGGCACACATCTATCTAGACTATCACACCCGAATTCCAAACTGCCTCAGGATCTACTGCAAGTACTATGACAGTTAGGTGGGAGGTGAGAAAACTTGGATTTTACGGTCGAGCGGCTGCTCGTAAGCCCACATCACACCAGTAAATGCCAAACGATATCTGTCTAGGTGTAAGGAGTGCAAACATTGGACGACTGAACAGTGGAAAAACGTGTGGAGTGACGAATCACAGTACACAATCGGGCGATCTGATGGCAAGGTGTCGGTATGGTGAACGCCCAGTGAAATTTATCTGGAAGCGTGTGTAGTGCCAACAGTAAAATTTGGAGGTGGTGGTGTTATGGTCTGGTCATGTTTTTCATGGAGGGGGCTTGCATTCCTTATTGTTTTGCGTGGCACTATCACAGCACAGGCCTACATTGATGTTTTAAGCACCTTCTTGCTTCCCACTGCTGAAGAGCAATTGAGACACGGCAGCTGCATCTTTGAACATGATCGAGCACCCGTTCATAATGCACGGCCTGTGATGGAGTGGTTACACAACAACATCCCTGTAATGGACTGGCCTGCACAGAGTCCTGACTTGAATCATATAAAACACCTTTGAGATTTGGAACGCCGACTTCGTGGCAGTCCTCACCGACCGACATTGATACCTCTCCTCTGTGCAGCCCTCTGTGAAGAATGGGCTGCCATTCCCCAAGAAACCTCCCGGCACTTGATTAAACGTATGCATGCGAGAATGGAAGCTGTCATCAGATCTAAGGGTGGGTCAACACCATATTGAATTCCACCATTATCGATTGAGGGCACGAGGAACTTGTAAGTCATTTTCAGCCAGGTGTCTAAATACTTTTGATCACATAGTGTATGCACTGAGGTGACAAAAGTCTCGGTATACCTGCTAATATATTGTGCAGACCATCTTTTGCCCAGTGTAGTGCAGCAGTTCGACACGGCACAAGCTCGAGAAGTCGATGGAAGTCCCCTGCAGAAATTTTAAGCCCTGCTGCCTCTGTAGTCATCCATAATTGCAAAACTGTTACTGATGCAGGATGCTGTGCGCTAACTGATCTCTCGATTACGTCCCACAAATTTTCTATGAGATTTGTGTGATCTGGGTGGCCAAACCATTCGCTCAAATTGTCCAGAATGTTCTTCAGACCAATGGCGAACATTTGTGGTCCGTTAACACGGTGGATTATTGTCCATAAAAAGTCCATCATTGTTTTTGAATGTGAAGTTCGCGAACGCCTGCAGATCATCTGCAACTAGCCGAACGTGGACCGAAGGACTCGGTCCATTCTGTGTAAACACAGCCTACGCCATTATGGAGCTACCACTAGCTTGCACAGTGCCTTGTTGACAACTTGGGTCCACGGCTTTTTGGGGTCTGTGCAACACTCAAACATTACCACCAGCTCTTTCCAATTGAAATCGGAGCTCGTCCGACGAGGCCACGATTTTCTGTTCGTCTGAGGGCCGGCCGGTACGGTCGCAAGCCCGGGAGACGTGCTGCGTGGAATGTTGTGCTGTTAGCAAAGGCACTCACATCGGTCAGCTGCTGTAGTCCAGTAATGCCAAATTTTGCCACACGTATTCTAACAGGTACTTTCGACGTATATCCCACATTGATTTCTGCGGTTATTTCACGCAGTTTTACTTGTGTGTAGCAGTGGCAACTTTACACAAACACCGCTGATCTCGGTCATTGAGCGACTGCATTGTTTGTGGTGATAGGTGGTGCCCGAAATGTGGTACTCTCGGCACACTCTTGACACTTTAGGTCTTGGAGTATTAAAATCCATAAAAATTTCCAAAATGGAATGTCCCGTGTGTCTAGCTGTAACTCCCATTCTGTGTTCAAAGTCTGTTAATTTTCATCGTGCCGCCATAATCAAATCAGAAATCTTATTGCACGAATCACTCGAATACAAATGACAGCGCTGTCAGTATTTCTGCACAGCTGAATCGTCATCCCTGTGATTTTTGTAATGCTGTTCCCATCATTCTAAAGTTGTTATGTTTATTTTGGCTCACTCTTTCTCTTTTTAGTTCATGCATCTAATTACTTTATATGCTGTCGAGTGTCATTCGTGATTGTCTTTTTCAGTTTTGGTGTTTGAAGTGTTCCTGTGATTCTTGCTGCCTTTCCCTAGTTGCTATCTATATTTCTTGCCCTGCAACATATAAGGAGGCATTCTTTGGAGTGTGATTGTATGTAAATACAAGGGCGAGTCAAATGAAAACCTTAAATTTGTAATAACAAATCAAAATTTTGCGCCGTTATCATGTAAGTTGGTAAGCATGCTACAAACAGCGTGGAGAATGGCCTGTAGGTGGCAGCATAGTGCAGATGCACACATACCATCACAGTATCAGTGTAAAGATGGCCGCCCCACTTCCGACTTGCACCAGGGAAGAACAGAGTCCTGTTATTCGGTTTTTGTGTAGTGCAGGTGTCAAACCTATTAAAATTCATCGACCAATGAAGGTTCAGTATGGTGATGCGTGTTTGCCACAGCAGCAAGTCTACGAATGGAGTAGGAAGCTCGCAAATGGTGTGACTTCAGGGGAAGGTGCTCCTCGTCCAGGTCAGGCACAACGAGTTGTGACTCCACAGAACATTGCAGCAGTTGAAGCCGTACTGAAGGAAAACCGCTGAGTGACACTGAATGACATTGCAGCATGTTTACAGATTAGTCATGGGTCAGCACACCACATTGTGCATGGTGTGCTCCACTTTCGCAAAGTGGGTGCCATGACAGCTGACTCCTTAAATGACAGAACAACGTGTCGATGCTTGTGAAGAATTTCTTCGACGCTTTGAACGAAAAGGTGATGGCTTCCTTGCAAGAATCATTACTTGGGACGAAACCTGGGTTCACTTCCACCAACTGGAAACGAAGAGAGCGAGCAAGGAAATGGTGCCATTCCCCATCACCAAAACCAAAGAAGTTTCGAACAGAACCATCAGCAGGGAAGGTTATGCTGACTCTCTTTTGGGAAGAAAAAGGCATCATTTTGGAGCATTACGGCCTGCAATCAAATCAAAGTGACGTGGATTGCTGTCAGCAGGTGTCCTTTTGCAATGTGACAATGCAAGGCCCCACACTGCCCGTACAACAGTTGCAACAATCACAGACCTGCATTTTGAGTGTCTTCCTCATCCACCATACTCACCAGACCTTGCCCCATGCGACTTCCATATGTTTGGACCACTCAAAGACGCAATGGGAGGAAAGAAGTTCCATTCTGATGATGAGGTACGCCATGCAGTGCATGAGTGGTTGTGCGGACTACCAAAAGAATTTTTTTCTAAAGGAATTTATGCACTTTGTAAGCACTGGAGGACTTGCATTGAACATGGGGGAGATTATGTTGAAAAGTGATACAGCTTTGTACCACTTCAGCACAATAAATAATATTTAACAAAATATTTAAGTTTTTCATTTGACTCACCCTCGTATTATATGATTGCTATTTTTCTTTCACTTGCTGTAACTCTCTTTCTCACATTTTGGTGCCTTCCTGTATTCTGCATATTGCTTTTTTGCCAGGAACCTTGTCAGCTGTTTTCAGAACTGTGATTGTAATGGTTTGTCATTCTTCAGTCAAATCTCTTGCACTTACAGCAGGCCCAAACTCTGTGCCTTTTAATATGTCTGCTTGTGTCTGTATATGTGTGGATGGATATGTGTGTGTGTGTGTGTGAGCACGAGTGTATACCCGTCCTTTTTTCCCCCTAAGGTAAGTCTTTCCGCTCCCGGGATTGGGATGACTCCTTACCCTCTCCCTTAAAACCCACATCCTTTCATCTTTCCCTCTCCTTCCCTCTTTACTGACGAAGCAGCCGTTAGTTGCGAAAGCTAGAATTTTGTGTGTGTATTTGTGTGTTTTTTACTGTATCTATCTGTTTGTGTTTGTTTGTGTGTCTATTGACCTGCCAGCACTTTTGTTTGGTAAGTCTCATCATCTTTGTTTTTAGATATATTTTTCCTACGTGGAATGTTTCCCTCTATTATATATATATATATATATATATATATATATATATATATATATATATATATATATATATATAGAGGGAAACATTCCACGTGGGAAAAATATATTTAAAAAGAAAGATGATGAGACTTACCAAACAAAAGCGCTGGCAGGTCGATAGACACACAAACATACACACAAAAATCTAGCTTTCGCAACCAACGGTTGCCTCGTCAGGAAAGAGGGAAGGAGAAGGGAAGACCAAAGGATATGGGTTTTAAGGGAGAGGGTAAGGAGTCATTCCAATCCCGGGAGCGGAAAGACTTAGCTTAGGGGGAAAAAAGGACAGGTATACACTCGCACACACACACACATCCATCCGCATATACACAGACACAAGCAGACATTTGTAAAGGCAAAGAGTTTGGGCAGAGATGTCAGTCGGGACGGAAGTACAGAGACAAAGATGATGTTGAAAGACAGGTGAGGTATGAGCGGCGGCAGATTGAAATTAGAAATTAGCGGAGATTGAGGCCTGGCGGATAGCGAGAAGAGAGGATATGCTGAAGGGCAAGTTCCCATCTCCGGAGTTCTGACAGGTTGGTGTTAGTGGGAAGTATCCAGATAACCCGGACGGTGTAACACTGTGCCAAGATGTGCTGGCCGTGCACCAAGGCATGTTTAGCCACAGGGTGATCCTCATTGCCAACAAACACTGTCTGCCTGTGTCCATTCATACGAATGGACAGTTTGTTGCTGGTCATTCCCACATAGAATGCTTCACAGTGTAGGCAGGTCAGTTGGTAAATCACGTGGGTGCTTTCACACATGGCTCTGCCTTTGATCGTGTACACCTTCCGGGTTACAGGACTGGAATAGGTGGTGGTGGGAGGGTGCATGGGACAGGTTTTACACCGGGGGCGGTTACAGGGGTAGGAGCCAGAGGGTAGGGAAGGTGGTCTCTGGCTCCTACCCCTGTAACCGCCCCCGGTGTAAAACCTGTCCCATGCACCCTCCCACCACCACCTATTCCAGTCCTGTAACCCGGAAGGTGTACACGATCAAAGGCAGAGCCACGTGTGAAAGCACCCACGTGATTTACCAACTGACCTGCCTACACTGTGAAGCGTTCTATGTGGGAATGACCAGCAACAAACTGTCCATTCGCATGAATGGACACAGGCAGACAGTGTTTGTTGGCAATGAGGATCACCCTGTGGCTAAACATGCCTTGGTGCACGGCCAGCACATCTTGGCACAGTGTTACACCGTCCGGGTTATCTGGATACTTCCCACTAACACCAACCTGTCAGAACTCCGGAGATGGGAACTTGCCCTTCAGCATATCCTCTCTTCTCGCTATCCGCCAGGCCTCAATCTCCGCTAATTTCTAATTTCAATCTGCCGCCGCTCATACCTCACCTGTCTTTCAACATCATCTTTGTCTCTGTACTTCCGTCCCGACTGACATCTCTGCCCAAACTCTTTGCCTTTACAAATGTCTGCTTGTGTCTGTGTATATGCGGATGGATGTGTGTGTGTGTGCGAGTGTATACCTGTCCTTTTTTCCCCCTAAGGTAAGTCTTTCCGCTCCCGGGATTGGAATGACTCCTTACCCTCTCCCTTAAAACCCATATCCTTTTGTCTTCCCTTCTCCTTCCCTCTTTCCTGACGAGGCAACCGTTGGTTGCGAAAGCTAGATTTTTGTGTGTATGTTTGTGTGTCTATCGACCTGCCAGCGCTTTTGTTTGGTAAGTCTCATCATCTTTCTTTTTAAATATATATATATATATAATAGAAGGAAACATTCCACGAAGGAAAAATATACCTAAAAACAAAGATGATGTGACTTTAAATATGTCTGCTTGTGTCTGTATGTGTGTGGATGGATATGTGTGTGTGTGCGCGAGTGTATACATGTCCTTTTTTCCCCCCTAAGGTAAGTCTTTCCGCTCCCGGGACTGGAATGACTCCTTACCCTCTCCCTTAAAACCCACATCCTTTCGTCTTTCCCTCTCCTTCCCTCTTTCCTGATGAGGCAACAGTTTGTTGCGAAAGCTTGAATTTTGTGTGTGTGTTTGTGTTCGTTTGTGTGTCTGTCGACCTGCCAGCACTTTCATTTGGTAAGTCACATATATATATATATATATATATATATATTATTTTTTTTTTTTTTTTTTTTTTTTTTTTTACAGAACGTATCTCTGCCTACGTAGATCAATACCTTCAACCCATTACATGCAGTCTCCCATCCTTCATCAAAGACACCAACCACTTTCTCGAACGCCTGGAATCCTTACCCCATCCGTTACTCCCGGAAACCATCCTTGTAACCATTGATGCCACTTCCTTATACACAAATATCCCGCACGTCCAGGGCCTCGCTGCGATGGAGCACTTCCTTTCACACCGATCACCTGCCACCCTACCTAAAACCTCTTTCCTCATTACCTTAGCCAGCTTCATCCTGACCCACAACTTCTTCACTTTTGAAGACCAGACATACCAACAATTAAAGGGAACAGCCATGGGTACCAGGATGGCCCCCTCGTACGCCAACCTATTCATGGGTCGCTTAGAGGAAACCTTCTTGGTTACCCAGGCCTGCCAACACAAAGTTTGGTGCAGATTTATTGATGACATCTTCATGATCTGGACTCACAGTGAAGAAGAACTCCAGAATTTCCTCTCCAACCTCAACTCCTTTGGTTCCATCAGATTCACCTGGTCCTACTCCAAATCCCATGCCACTTTCCTTGATATTGACCTCCACCTGTCCAATGGCCAGCTTCACACGTCCATCCACATCAAACCCACCAACAAGCAACAGTACCTCCATTATGACAGCTGCCACCCATTCCACATCAAACGGTCCCTTCCTACAGCCTAGGTCTTCGTGGCAAATCTGCTCCAGTCCGGAATCCCTGAACCATTACATCAACAACCTGAAAACAGCTTTCGCATCCCGCAACTACCCTCCCAACCTGGTACAGAAGCAAGTAACCAGAGCCACTTCCTCATCTCCTCAAACCCGGAACCTCCCACAGAAGAACCCCAAAAGTGCCTCACTTGTGACAGGATACTTTCCGGGACTGGATCAGACTCTGAATGTGGCTCTCCAGCAGGGATACGACTTCCTCAAATCCTGCCCTGAAATAAGATCCATCCTTCACGAAATCCTCCCCACTCCACCAAGAGTGTCTTTCCGCCGTCCACCTAACCTTCGTAACCTCTTAGTTCATCCCTATGAAATCCTCAAACCACCTTCCCTACCCTCTGGCTTCTACCCTTGTTACCACCCCCGGTGTAAAACCTGTCCTATGCACCCTCCCACCACCACCTACTCCAGTCCTATAACCCGGAAGGTGTACACGATGAAAGGCAGAGCCATGTGTGAAAGCACCCACGTGATTTACCAACTGACCTGCCTACAGTGTGACGCATTCTATGTGGGAATGACCAGCAACAAACTGTCCATTCGCATGAATGGACACAGGCAGACAGTGTTTGTTGGTAATGAGGATCACCCTGTGGCTAAACATGCCGTGGTGGATGGCCAGCACATCTTGGCACAGTGTTACACCGTCCGGGTTATCTGGATACTTCCCACTAACACCAACCTATCCGAACTCCGGAGATGGGAACTTGCTCTTCAATATATCCTCTCTTCCCGTTATCCACCAGGCCTCAATCTCCGCTAATTTCAAGTTGCCGCCACTCATACCTCACCTGTCATTCAACAGCATCTTTGCCTCTGCACTTCCGCCTCGACTGACATCTCTGCCCAAACTCTTTGCCTTTGAATATGTCTGCTTGTGTCTGTATATGTGTGGATGGATATGTGTGTGTGTGCGCGAGTGTATACCTGTCCTTTTTCCCCCCCCTAGGGTAAGTCTTTCCGCTCCCGGGATTGGAATGACTCCTTACCCTCTCCCTTAAAACCCACATGCTTTCGTCTTTCCCTCTCCTTCCCCCTTTCCTGATGAAGCAACTGTTTGTTGCGAAAGCTTGAATTTTGTGTGTTTAGTGAAACCAAGTAAAATGAAAGAAAAGTCACATGTTTCTTTATTGTTAGAATGCCAGACTCCACACTGTCCATAAAACTTCTGCTTACTTAACAGACAAGAGTATTAAATTAGTGTCTCTGTTAGTATTCAATCAATTTATCACCTGATGGCTTATCTTTGTTACATTAACTCAGACAGAAAATGTCCAGACTGGGGTTTTTGTCACCTGGATAGGCTGTGGAATCTTTTCAAAAAATTTTCTGGGGTTCAAACATCAAAGAAAAAAGAGTGCATGCAAAAGTGTATAAATTTGAAATACAAATATTTTGAGAAACGATAAAATGATTTGTACTGAAACACTTCCTTCCCATAATGCATCTGACATAAAAAAAATCCTGAGCAAACCAATTGGAAAAAGGCTTAAGCTTCACTTTCAAAATATTTCGAATGTGTAAATAATCACCATGATGTTACTATGTTGCATAAATTTCAATTTTATAAAAGTGCCTTTCTACTAAATCTGACATTAGTGTGATGTGATATTTTTAGTAGGAAGAAAAGTGCTAAAAAAAAAAAAAAAAAAAAAAAAAAAAAATTTATACCCGTCTTTACTCGAAGACGGCTGTAGATTGGCATTGTGGTCTAGTAGGTTACGGGCTTTCAACCTGTATGAATGAAACAACAGTTGTTCTGCTCACATAACACATTATTCATTTTACGCAAATTCAAGGTGGAGGGGTCAGAAAGGAAAAGAAAGGGAAGGGAAGGAATTTTATGTGGCATCGGAGGTGACTGGTGGCAGCGTTTGCCGGACCGAGACTCAAACTCGGTATCTTTTGCTAACTAGGTGGTCGCATTAACCACTGTGCTGTGCAAACATGATGTTAATCACAATTGCGCCTACTGTCTCGTCTTGTCACTTCACCAGAAACTGCAAGGAAACTGCAGTCGATGCTCCAGAATCTTAACACACAAAGCGAGATGGCGTGACTCACAGTGAACAAATCTAAAACGGAAGTAATGACAAATGGATTAGAAACCCCAATATATCTTGAAGGAATGGAACTAATGTATCCACACAACACAAGCTTAGGCCAAATAATTTCTTTTAACAACAAAATAAAACTTAGTGTTTCCTTAGCTTGGTAAGCTTTTTGGGCCTTAAAGTTCGTATTGCTAGACAGAACCCTGAATAGGGTGTTAAGGGGCTCCGGAACACCCAATACTTGCAATGTTAAAATAACGCTTATAAATTACATCTTTCCTCACAAAGTATTTGAGGTAGGAAGTTGAACTTTTTACAGATTATTTATTGGAATATGGGCTACAACTTAACACAGGGATTTTACAAAACTTTAGTTGAGTTATTAAAGATGATTTTTTTTCAATTGTAATGAAAATTCACAAAATTTTTTTGCAATTTTTTTATTTATATATTCAAAAATATACAGTTTTTTGGAAAAAGGCTGTGTTAAATTATGCAGAAGGTACTGTGTAACATTTACTGAAAGTTTGAAACAAATATGTTCGGAAGATCCTTAGAAAACATGTAATTAGTGTGAGAAAATAAAAGTTTTGGGAATCGAGCGACAAAGATTGGATTAACTTTTTAGTGCATTCCAGGTCCATAGGATGGATTATCTTCATCCTCTGCAAACTCCTCCTCCAGCTTCCTCTTGTTCCTCCTCCCGTTTACTCTTGCTTGTATTTCTAGACTCTTTACAGCCCTGTCTGCAGCCCGAAGGTGTTCCTTGTCTAAAGCAAGCATCGCTCGTACCATGTTAGAACCTATCTTCATTCCCATATTTCTAAATACCTTGCACCTTACAATGTTGCCATCATTGAAAGTCGCAACAGCATCATACACACCAAAGTGAAGTGTTTCTATTCCAACAAATACAGTCTTGGGGATTCTCGACCGTATAACACTATTTACACTTTCATTGGGGGTTTTGAGTTTTTCCGTGAATACACTTTTTCAACAGTTCAGGTGCTGCTAAGTCTCTCAAAATAGGTTTTATCACCTCCATTATTGCATGAGGCAGACTATGCTTATGAGTGTACACTTCACCAGTTAGCAATCCTTTGTTATATTTACACCAACTGTCTTCTTCTTTGGGACACAAGCTATGTTGGGGATTTTCATCGGTTGAAGAAGTATGAAAAAAAAAAGAGCCCAAACAGCCTTCTTCATTTTGTCGACAATTTTGGATTTCTAATTTCTAATAACTTTACTGTTACTCATTATTATACTTCAACAAAACAGAGACTCAAGAAACAGAATTAATTACGAATATTTTCGAGATAACAACAGAGTAAATAAACATGAAACAATCGACAATCACACCAGCGATATATATTGAACCATCACAGGTTAGCCACAACACATACTTTATCTCACATCACTAAAATGTACCTGATGAACACGGACGTTAATAACAACACCATTTGACAGCAGTTTAACAGCGCCACAGTGGGTCACGCCCATGTAGAACACATTTCAAAAAAAATTTAAAAATAGTTGTAGTCTTCGGAATTGAATAAATTATATATCTATTAAAAGGTAATAGTCTGCACATTCAGAAAACGCAAAAAAGTAAAAATTGAACTTTTCATGATTTTGAGCCTTTCCGGAGCCCCTTAAGAACGGAGGCACTTGAAAACGGTGTTTTTCCAGTGTTGTTATACGGATATCAGATGTGGGCCCTCAAAGCCAAAGAGAGAAACACTCTACATGTATGCAAAAGGAAAATGCAGAGGAAGATCCTCAGCGTCTCACTGAAAGACAGAATATCGAACACCTCGATACACGAGATGTTGACAACATTAGACATAGCTTGACAGGCTGCCAAGACCAAATGGAAATTGAGTGGTCACATGGCGAGATGACAGCTACCACACAGCACTAGCTATCACATAGGACCCCTACATCGCCAAGACTCTCCTGGCAAGACGGAGACACAAATGATCGGACGTATTTACAAAATAAGCAGGAAGACAGTGGACCGGCATAGCCAGAAAGAGAGAGGAATGGAAAGAACTAGAACTACAACTGAGTGATCAAGTGTAATTCAATCTGTTGTGTGCATTAAGTGTGGTACCCTCTTACACAGACTAGCTCACCGCATGAGTTATTAAAAGCTGCTACCCCTACTTGTAGGAGGCCTTTGCCCTCAATGGGACAACACAGGCTCTTTTCATTCATTCATTTATTCATCTTGGCACAACTCCCGGCTGACCCACATTCCCACCGAGTGACACCTATCTTTGGTCCTCGTCCGTATCCACTGTGCTCGCTACTCAGAGATACCTGCAGGAGGTCGAACTTAATTTTGGAGGTGGTGTATTCATGGCCCATCGAGTTGAACCAATTGTAAGAATGGCTCGTGTCTTCTTTGGGTCACATTTGAAAGGGCAGACACCACACATTTGTGTAATACATTGCTCTCTGAGTGTTTTCCATAATTTCGTCGTATTACTTCACAGAACTGTTTCCATTACAGTGCAAGTATCAGAACATACAAAAGAACAATTTTGCTTTGATTTCTCAATGTTTACTTGCACATATACTAAAACACCTTCACCATGCAAAGAGTTTGCCAGAACTGTCACTGGAGCAACTGACTAGCGAGTTGCTTGACTGAAATAAATATAACAGTGGAGAGAGCTTAGGTTAATGTAGCACGTAGCTCACCTGTTTATAACTGTGCTTCCATGTTGGAACATTCTAAAAGAATAATCTTCTAGAATGTTTAAGAAATTTCAAAAGAGAAGTTAGTTTTTTTATAGGTTTTCTGAAGTTAAAATTGAAGTAGACACAAAGGAATTACAGACACTGGCTGTGAACGGGCATTGATTTCAAGTAATGGGGAAAGTTGAAAATTTGTGCTGGAATGGCATTCAAACCTGGGACTCCTACTTGCTACGTAGACGTCAGGGTTGCCATAGGTTCTGGAAATCAGAGTAATCAGGGAATATCAAACACATCAGGGAAATATTGGGGAAACTTAAAAAAGAAAAAGAAAAGAAAAAAGAGAAAAAAAAAATGGAAAAATCGTGGACACAGGACTGCGGTGCTCCTCAGCAGGCCAGAGGCCACGGGCGATGGACTTCAGTAATTGTGGCTGTCTCAGTGCAGGTACATTGTCCAGTGTGGCGTTTTAAAGACATTTAATTTGTTCTAGTACATTTTGGCACTTAAAACGTGGTGTATATGGTAGAAAGTATTGACACTAAGAAGAAGAAAATCGTGGCAGTCACTGGAAGCTTGTAAGCTTTGTACTCACATATTTTGTGAAAGAAAAACCACACAATATCTGTAAAATAATAGATATAACACAGTGGATAATAACCAACAATGGCGAACATAGTAGAACCAACATTTTATTGCTGCTCACCTACAGTGTTGGTTTACACAATTCTTCCTTGCCTTGTACACTTCTTTCAAAGGGCCTACTTTTTTTAGGTTATTTCTGAAATCAGTGAAGGTACTTTAAACCTGTCTTGCGACTCCAAGGAAATGTGTATTTTTGTCACCAAAAGAGTTGCGTTTTATTGAAATAAAATGACATCAGCGGTCTTAATGAAACACACATACTATTTGGCTTGTTTTCTCCATCTAAAAACAGTTCATTACAAAAGATGCTGATGTTAGTACGAAAGATTTTTGCTCACATCAGGAAACACCATCTGCTTAATTTTTTTTTTTTAAATATTGTTTGCGCTATTGTTCCTCGTACAATAGCTGCAAAGACAGACAGGTACATAATTAAGTAGCAAATAATAAACATTTTTGGAATTATTTCTCATTAAGTGTCCAAAAAAGACTTCAGGTATTAATTGCTTCATTATCTTCAATTTTTTCTCTTTTAGAACTCATTGGAATTAGAATTCTGAAATAGTCCAAAACACAGATGGTATACTTTAGTCGTATTATAGACCTGCCCTACTTACTTCAACCTTACAAAATTGTTAAGGCCTATTGGCTTCTGTCTCAGGTTCTTCGGCTGACATTCATCTGATGATTTTAATGACGTTTCGCCAGCACAAGTGGCTGTTCGCTGACGGCAATGGAGGATGAAGCTTTGACAATGCCAGCGAGTCATGCTGGCGAAATGTCAGTAAAATCGTCAGACGAATGTCGGCCGAAGAATCTGAGACAGAAGCTAATAGGCAGTTTGTTCTACCTTACAGTTCCAAAAATTAGTTTACTTTCGTAGATTACAGCTTACTGTTGTACGTTTAATAGTGTCTCAGATGTAAAATTTTTAAGCCCGTGTAAGACTAACTGAAATTAAATCTGACAGGCATCGTAAATGACCGCGGCAAGACGTACGGCATCTACGCGGTGTCCGTGTCCCGACGCTACGAGATAACGGGCCACGTCGACAAGTGGCACGTCTACCGCCGGTACTCGGACTTCCACGAGCTGCACTCCAAGATCAAGGACAAGGTGAGGCAGTGCTCGGGTGCTGTGGGCCCGCTTACTCGGCTCCTGCGATCCCGTGGTTGTCGATTGTGTCAGAGTGTCGTGCCCACTTCGTGGACATTGACTTCAATTTGAAGACTCGTATGTTGCAGCTCTCCGTGCTGCTCAATCCTGTGTGAGCCTCTCCATCTCTGAGTAACTACTGCAGCCTGCATCATTCTGGATCTGCTTACTGCAGCCAAGCTTTGGTCTTACTACAATTTTTACCCTCCACAGTTCCCTTCATTTCCAAATTCACGATTCCTCAGTGTGTCCCATCAACCGATGCCTCCTTCTAGTAAAGTTGGGCCATAAAGTCCTTTCTCCCACTGTTTCAATCTCGTATGTACAGGGTCTGTCCCAAAAGTTCCCAGAATGATCTTTTTTAAATCATTTATTCAGTATCAGTGTACAGTCTTTCCAGAACTTTTCAAAGTATTCTCCCCCTGCTTGCTTGCACCACTGCCAGTGCTTCACCCAATCCTTGAAGTAATCAGTGGGAATCTCTTTCAGCGCAGTTACGAAAGCTGCTTCTACTGCCTCCAGTGTCCCGTGCCAAGTTCCTTTTAGGGTTCTTTAGATCCTCGGGAACAAAAAGATTGGGGCTGTATGGAAATCGGGGCAGTGTTGCCGCATACATTTTGGCCACCAACACACTGTCTCTGTGTCGGTGGCCAAAAAGTACGTGTGGTATCGCTTGACGTGTCGTCGTCATCCACTGACGGTTTGTCGTGAATATTTTTCAGACGTGTCGAGCCCTGTTGCTAAACTGTTTGAACACCTCACATTAAAACTCCTTGTTGACTATTTGTCCTTGTGGCACAAATTCACTGTCAACCACACCGTTTATGTCTGTAAACACAGTGAGCATTGCCTCAATTCACAATTTGCTCAATCTTGCTTTTTTTCCATGTTTGTATGCTACTTGCCAATCTGACGGTGTGTTTTGGGATCCGAAATCCGTGTCTAGTCCCCTGTGATCACTCTGTCAAAAAATTCTGGGTCTGTTTTCTAGCGCTAATGCAGTTCCTGGTACTTAGACAAACTGCTCCTTCATTTCACAGATCAGGACTTGCGGCACCATTTTCGTGTGGACTTTCCTCATTTGAAGATCCTCAGTTAAAGTGCAGTGAAAGATTGTTTCAGGTATTCCACACACCTCTACATTCGTCCGAACACTTAACCACCTGTCCACATCTACAACTCGATGCACTTTTTGCACTAACTCATCCGTCGAGATGTCGACAGGTGTCCCGAGTGGTTGTCCTTATTGACAGACTTCCGACCTTCCCGGAACCTCTTTTCCCACACGAATGTTTGGCTTTCATCGTCTCATCATTGTAGCATTTCTGAAGCATTTCCTCCCATTTCTGCTTCATTTTTCCCAGTTTCAAACAGATCTCAATTGCATAATGCTGCTCCAAAAACTGGTCTATTGTTTGCAGTGGTGCAGTAGATACCTCTGTATGGAACACGACCGTGCTGCAACTGCTGCCTGCGGCAACTGACACTGGCCTCATTTCAAAGCTTAGAACCCCCCCCCCCCTCCCCCCCCGACTTCTCTGCCCAAAGCTCCACCCTGCCAGTGAGTGTTGGCAACCACCAAAAATCATTCGAGGAACTTCAGGGGACAGACACTGCACTCCCAAGTTATTTGATGTATCCATCCTACAGGTAACAGAGAAAATATGGGAACACGAAAAACGCAGCACATTACTGTACTTAAAACAGCATTTGAAAACCGTTAGCATTCTCATAATGGATAGATAATGTGATGTCCTGCTCGTAACCATTGTTAGTTTTGTTCCTGCCTACTGTCAGCTGGTACTCTTTAAACTTAGAGTTACAAGCATCTAATTCTCCTGGTACCTCCAGTTCTTTTTCTCCCCAAATAGCTACGTCATCAGCTGAGATTAAAGCATTGAGATCACCATTTCCTATCTCACCAATTTCATTTACAATCATGTCGGTAAGTGGAGTAAAAAATAATGGCGAGTTGCACTTCCCTCTTGCCCTCCTCTCTCTGTCCGAAAGCAGTCTGACATGCCATTACACACTTGCACACAACTTTTGCAACCTCAATATAGCGTTTGCACCTTTGTGATTAGGGAGTTTGGAGCCATTAGTTCTTCTAAAAATTTAATCTATGTACTGTATTAACAATAACCTGTCACTACATTACTTGGCACTATTTACGCTTCTGCTATCTGAGCTTATTGGAGTAAGTTAGTAAAGAAGCTGCTACTTTGAAAAATTCTGCTGTCTCGTCAGTTTTACTTTGTAGCTGCTGTTTAAATGCTATTAGTTGTTTAATATTTACCTGATAATACCGACATTTTTCAACGAAGATACACAGTCCAGATACGTTAATGTTACCACCACCTACTTATGACAACCGTGTGCAGTAAGCCAAACAGACACTTGCAGTGGAGAGGATCTAAAACGTGTCGGGGCAGACACAGAAAACAGTGGAGTTGTCGTAATGTCGAAACGGAGCGATTTATACGGTGCCGAAACGTGCACGATCGTCGGCTTTCGGACTGAGGGTGGAAGCGTTTCCAAAGTGGCTAAGTTTGTAAATGGTGGCAAAGTGGTGCTACCCGAAACCTGTGCCGAGGTAGCTGTGCTCCACCGTGGACTGTATACGACAGGGGTGAACGGTGGCTGTAGAGAAGGAACTTGCCCCCCTTCTTGCAGCGGTGCACCGTAGGTCTCTAGAAGAGCGTAGCGTTCCAAAGGATTGGAAAAGGGCACAGGTCATCCTCGTTTTCAAGAAGGGACGTCAAACAGATGCGCAGAACTATAGACCTATGTCTCTAACGTCGATCAGTTGCAGAATTTTGGAACACGTATTATGTTCGAGTATAATGACTTTTGTGGAGACTAGAAATCTACTCTGTAGGAATCAGCATGGGTTTCGAAAAAGACGGTCGTGTGAAACCCAGCTTGCGCTATTCGTCCACGAGACTCGGGGGCCGTAGACACGGGTTCACAGGTAGATGCGGTGTTTCTTGACTTCCGCAAGGCATTCGATACAGTTCCCCACAGTCGTTTAATGAACAAAGTAAGAACATATGGACTATCAGACTAATTGTGTGATTGGATTGAAGAGTTCCTAGATAACAGAATGCAGCATGTCATTCTCAATGGAGAGAAGTCTTCCGAAGTAAGAGTGATTTCAGGTGGGTCGTAGGACCGTTGCTATTCATAATGTACATAAATGACCTTGTGGATGACATCGGAAGTTCACTGAGGCTTTTTGCGGCTGATGCTGTGGTGTATCGAGAGGTTGTAACAATGGAAAATTGTACTGAAATGCAGGAGGATCTGCAGCGAATTGACGCATGGTGCAGGGAATGGCAATTGAATCTCAATGTAGACAAGTGTAATGTGATGCTAATACATAGAAAGATAGATCCCTTATCATTTAGCTACAAAATAGCAGGGCAGCAACTGGAAGCAGTGAATGCCATAAATCATCTGGGAGTACGCATTAGGAGTGATTTAAAATGGAATGATCATATAAAGCTGATCGTCGGTAAAGCAGATGCCAGACTGAGATTCATTGGAAGAATCCTAAGGAAATGCAATCCAAAAACAAAGGTTACAGTACACTTGTTTGCCCACTGCTCGAATACTGCTCAGCGGTGTGGGATCCATACCAGATAGGGTTGATAGAAGATATAGAGAAGATCCAAGGGAGAACAGCGCGCTTTGTTAGAGGATCATTTAGTAATCGCGAAGGCGTTACAGAGATGATAGATAAACTCCAGTGGAAGACTCTGCAGGAGAGACGCTCAGTAGCTGTTAAAGTTTCGAGAATATACCTTCACCGAGGAGTCAAGCAGTATATTGCTCCCTCCTACGTATATTTCATGAAGAGACCATGCGGATAAAATCAGAGAGATTAGAGCCCACACAGAGGCATACCGACAATCCTTCTTTCCACGAACAATACGAGACTGGAATAGAAGGGAGAACCAATAGAGGTACTCAGGGTACCCTCCGCCACACACCGTCAGATGGGTTGCGGAGTATGGATGTAGATGTAGATGTAGATGTAGATGAGATGTGTACGGGCGAATGGACGTGCAACTGTGGAGCGACAGACCGCCAACACGAACAGAGGGCTTATGACAGTGCCTTCTCGAGGACCATCCGTCCTCGGCTCGTGGTCTAGTGGCTAGAACTGCTGCCTCCGGATCACGGGGTCCCGGGTTTATTCCTGGCCGGGTTGAGGATTTTCTCTGCCTGGGTACCGGGTGTTTGTGTTGGCCTCATCACTTTGTCATCAGCATTCGTGACAGTGGTTAGGCCAGGCTGTGTACAAAAATTGGGCAGTGTAAAAATCGTCACTTTGTACAGGCGCCGATGACCGCACTGTCGAGCGCCCTACAAACCGATCGTCATCGTCAGTGAGGACCGTTCGGCATCTAACAACCCTACCACAACAGAGGTCAAAAATTAATTATGATTGTAGTGTTGCTCACGCTACTAAATATTGCATTTTTGGGCAACGACGTCGTTATATTATGTGGCAGGTGTCATAAGAGCACAGTTAATAAAGTCATTTCATGAAATAATGGATAAACTAGGCACTCATCTTTTCGTGTTTCCCACGCTGTTCCCGTCGTGCACTCGCGGCTCGATCGTCGAAAATCTAGGTGGTGACGATTCCGAGCTCGGATGCAAAGAGGCCTAGGTGTTGTTCTGCAATATTCAAAAGTTTTATAGATGTGTTTCATAAACCATTCTCGAAGATTAAACTTTTGCAAGTTAGCACAATGGTGATGTAAAAAAAGTAATCAGCGCTCCGAATTTAAGTTACACTTCTTTTTTATTACTTTTGTTGCAATATCACGTAACTCACAAAACATCACTTCACAATATAAAACATACTTGAAAATATCTTCCTCACTATTAAAGTTCACATTTTATAAACTGACTACAATTTGCGTCTTTTCAACATGACGACCAAGACTCGATCTCTAATAACTGCTTACGCGCCCAAAAAATTAGTGTTACAAGTACGTCAAAGATCATAGTGACAAAAGAAAGAATTCACATAAGACTAAATCGTTGCAATAAAAATATAAATATATCAAAGTACCTCTACATTAATGAAATCAAATCTGAGTGTTGTCTCAGAAATATGTTAACTACTTTACAGAAACACAGTAGAATATTGCCGGTATTGAGGTTAGGTGCCGTAATGGTTACGTAGTTGAAGTACCATTACAGGGAGACATAGCTATGTGTGGGGCACAGCAGCAGCCACCGCCCGTTTTACGCACCCTTGCCGACTCCGTTCGTCGGCACTGAGGGCCGGAATCGGCACACCGGTATTGGAACCGAATGACCACCGAGTGACGACAGGTGGCGTCTCCGGACGAATCACCTCTTATTGTCCGTTGGAGAGACGACTGTTGTGTACGGTGCGAAATGTCTGCAACGATTGTTGGAAGGGTCCGGGCCGGAGGAGGGAGAGTTGTGGTCTGGGAAACATTTTTGTGGCATTCCCCGGGCGATGTCGTCATTACAGGAGTCACAGCGGATCAACACGAGTATCGGTCTATCCTCTGGGACCACGTTCCCCCCTACATGTACTCCGTTTTTCCTCAACACGGTGACGTTGACCAGCAGGACGGTGTGACGTGTCGCACGGCTCACAGTGTATGTGTGTGGTTTGGATAGCACTGGGATAAGCCCTCCCCCGGCCAGCAAACTTCCCGGATTTAAATCCGGTCGGTAACTTGTGGGACCACCTTCATCGGGCTGTTTGCACCACGGATCCTCAATTGGGAAACCAAATGCAGCTGGATTCGGCACAGCTCCACGTCCCTGGCGGTACTTCTGGAACTTCGTTGACTCTTGTCGTGCACTGTGAAAGGTGTTATTCAGACTTCTGACAGGTGTTCACATTAATGTGGCTGGACAGTGTATTTTTTTACATCTATAAATGCAGAGTCCTCTAAGAATGTTCAGACGCACTACCTGTTGTTGTCAGTAACAACTGTGGATTTTTACCCCGACGCCTTTCTTTTTGCATCCCGAACATTCCCTGTAGATTCAAATCTGGCCTTCGACCTGTAAACAATGAAAATCGGTGTGAGATGTGGACCAAAACATAGATTATCTGACGGCTTCAAAATCACTGCGACTTTAGAGTGTTACGACATACAGTGCAATAACACTTCACTAGGTGCCCGCCCTTTCTTTGCGAACTTTGACAGACGTGCACATCGAACAGTGACATTACTGTTGTTGTTGTTGTTGTGGTGGTGGTGGTGGTGGTGGTGGTGGTGGTGGTGGTCTTCAGTCCAGAGACTGGTTTGATGCAGCTCTCCATGCTACTCTATCCTGTGCAAGCTGCTTCATCTGCCAGTACCTACTGCAACCTACATCCTTCTGATTCTGCTTAGTCTATTCATCTCTTGGTCTCCCTCTGTGATTTTTACCCTCCACACTGCCCTCCAATACTAAACTGGTGATCCCTTGATGCCTCAATTGAATTGAATTGAATTGAATTGAATTGAATTGAATTTTATTTGATCCTGTAAGATTACATTGTGTACAGTAAATGTACGTGTAATATAGGACATGTCAAAGTATTAACATTCTTTACCACTTATTTTTCTACACCTTTAGCTTACACATTTTTACATCACTGATAATGAGTAACAATATATACAAATTTAATGGCATAAGTATTCTGCAGCACTGTAAAACTCTTTTTCAATGAGATAGTCTTTTAAGTTTCTTTGGAAAGTCATTGTGAAGTACACTATCTTGCAGGTTTTTAGGCAGACTTCTTAGTGGTCTGCTACTAGAGTACTGGGGTCCTTTTTCTAGCATTGCCAGTCGGTGGGGTATGCTCCGTACTTCATTCTTCTTTCTTGTATTGTGGGTGTGTACACTAGCATTTGTAATCCAGTCCTCACTACCTTTTGTGATGTACATTATTGTTTTGTATATATACAATGGTGAAAAAGTTAAGATACCTAACTTCTTGAAACAGTTTATGCATTTTTCAGAGGTCTTTCTTCATAAAATGGTCCTAATTGCTTTTTTTTGGTAATGTGAACACTCATTTTGTCTCTTGTTTGTTTGAGTTTCCCCACACAGTCACTCCATACTGTAAGTATGGTTCGAAAAGTCCGTGATACACTGTACACAGAAGGTTCTTATCTGAATACTGTGATAGCTGCATCATTAAGAATATGACAGAGCTCAGTTTCTTACAGACATTATTAATATGTTTTTTTTTTTTTTTTTTTTTTTCCATTTCAGTTCATTATTGACAAGAATACCTAAGAATCTAGCAGATTCTACTTCTTCCAGCCTTGTTCCATCAACCTCTAAATCCATGTCTGCAGCCTTGTCCTTGTTTTTAAACACTGTATACATAGTCTTTTTTAGATTTATAACCAGTTCATTTTCCAACAGCCATTGAGCTGTGACATTTGCAGATATGTATGCTCTTTTCTCAAGCTGTTCCATATTTTGGTCATTATTTAGTATTGTCATGTCATCAGCATACAATATTTTCTTTTCTTCCTCCTCAACAACTATATCATTAACAAACACATCAAATAACAATGGCCCCATTACCGAACCCTGCGGCACTCCATATTTGATGGATTTGGTTTCTGATTGGTACGAGTTTCCTAATGATACTGCTTGCGGTTGCACAAGTATGATTTTATCCATTCACCTGGTTGCCCCCAAATGCCATAGTTGCTTGATTTTTGTATCAGCATTTCATGGTCAATGGTGTCAAATGCCTTTGAAAGATCCAGAAACATTGCAGAGACAACCTTTTTCTCATCCAAGGACTGTAAAATGTATTCTGTTAGACTGTCAGTTGCTGATTCTGTAGATTTACCCTTTCTGAAACCATGTTGTGAGGTCATGAGAATGTTACGTTTGTCCAAATAGTTAACTAATCTGGTATACATAAGCATATCTAGGATTTTTGAGAAACCTGATATCAGTGAAACTGGTCTGTAGTTGTTGGGATCAACATGCCCTACCAACCAGTCCCTTCTTCTAGTCAAGTTGTGCCACAAATTTCTCTTCTCCCCAATCCTATTCAATACCTCCCCATTAGTTATGTGATCTACCCATCTAATCTTCAACATTCTTCTGTAGCACCACATTTCCAAAGCTTCTATTCTCTTCTTGTCCAAACTATTTATCGTCCATTTTTCACTTCAATACATGGCTACACTCCATACAAATACTTTCAGAAAAGACTTCCTGACACTTCAATCTATACTCGATGTTAACAAATTTCTTTTCTTCAGAAATGCTTTCCTTGCCATTCCCAGTCTACATTTTACATCCTCTCTACTTTGACCACCATAAGTTATTTTGCTCCCCAAATAGCAAAACTCCTTTACTACTTTAAGTGTCTCATTTCCTAATCTAATTCTCTCAGCATCACCCGATTGAATTTGACTACATTCCATTATTCTCATTTTGCCTTTATTGATATTAATCTTATATCCTCCTTTCAAGACACTGTCCATTCCGTTTAGCTGCTCTTCCAGGTCCTTTGCTGTCTCTGACAGAATTACAATGTCATTGGCGAACCTCAAAGTTTTTATTCCTTCTCCATGGATTTTAATTCCTAATCCGAATTTTTCTTTTGTTTCCTTCACTGCTTGCTCAATATACAGATTGAATAACATCAGGGATAGGCTACAACCCTGTCTCACTCCCTTCCCAACCACTGCTTCCCTTTCATGTCCCTCGTCTCTTATAACTGCCATTTGCTTTCTGTACAAATTGTAAATAGCTTTCGCTCCCTGTATTTAACCCCTGCCACCTTCAGAATTTGAAAGAGGGTATTCCAGTCAATATTGTCAAAAGCTTTCTCTAAGTCTACAAATGCTAGAAACGTAGGTTTGCCTTTCCTTAATCTATTTTCTAAGATAAGTCGTAGGGTCAGTATTGCTTCACATGTTCCAACATTTCTACGGAATGCAAACTGATCTTCCCCGAGGTCGGCTTCTACTAGTTTTTCCATTCGTCTGTAAAGAATTCACATTAGTGTTTTCCAGCTGTGACTTATTAAACTGGTAGTTCGGTAATTTTCACATCTGTCAACACCTGCTTTTTTTGGGATTGGAATTATTATAGTCTTCATGAAGTCTGAGGGTATTTCACCTGTCCGATACATCTTTCTCACCAGATGGTAGAGTTTTGTCAGTACTGGCTCTCCCAAGGCTGTCAGTAGTTCTAATAGAATGTTGTCTACTCCCGGGGCCTTGTTTCGACTTAGGTCTTTCAGTGCTCTTGTCAAACTCTTCACGCAGTATCATATCTCCCATTTCATCCTCTTCCATTTCCAAAATATTATCCTCAAGTACATCGCCCTTGTACAGACCCTCTATATACTCCTTCCACCTTTCTGCTTTCCCTTCTTTGCTTAGAACTGGGTTTCCATCTGAGCTCTTGATATTCATGCAAGTGGTTCTCTTTTCTCCAAAGGTCTCTTTAATTTTCCTGTAGGCAGTATCTATCTTACCCTAGTGTGATAAACCTCTACATCCTTACATTTGTCCTCTAGCCATCCCTGCTTAGCCATTTTGCACTTCCTGTCGATCTCATTTTTGAGACGTTTGTATTCCTTTTTGCCTGCTTCATTTACTGCATTTTTATATTTTCTCCTTTCATCGATTAAATTCAGTATCTCTTCTGTTACCCAAGGATTTCTACTAGCCTTCGTCTTTTTAACCGCTTGATCCTCTGCTGCCTTCACTACTTTATCCCTCAGAGGTGCCCATTCTTTTTCTACTGTATTTCTTTCCCCCATTCCTGTCAATTGTTCCCTTATGCTCTCCCTGAAACTCTGTACAACCTCTGGTTTAGTCAGTTTATCCAGGTCCCATCTCCTTAAATTCCCATCTTTTTGCAGTTTCTTCAGTTTTAATCTACAGTTCATAACCAATAGATTGTGGTCAGAGTCCCCATCTGCCCCTGGAAATGTCTTACAGTTTAAAAGCTGGTTCCTAAATCTCTGTCTTTCCATTATATAATCAATATGATAGATTCTAGTATCTCCAGGCTTCTTCCATGTATACAACCTTCTTTCATGATTCTTGAACCAAGTGTTAACTATGATTAAGTTGTGCTCTGTGCAAAATTCTACCAGGCGGCTTCCTCTTTCTTTGTAATTTGTATGCACGTTGTTGCAGATTAACCTGAAGATACCGTTCATTATCACGAAACTGATTGTGCTTTGATCCCACAATAAATGGCGTTAGCAGCTACAAACATACTCTACAGTCTTTTAGAACATTGTACCACAGCATTTTTTAAAAGATGTTGTAGCTATGTAAAAATAATTCTCCTTACAGGGTAACAGGTACCGCTATTATACAGTTTAATGTGGATACATGATAATAAAAAAACAGAAAAGTTTTTATGCTGCCAGTTGGTGAGGGCAGGCAATGAGTAGCTGTGATACTATTTATCAGTTGGCAGAGTTGTCTCTCAACACTTGCCATTGCACAAAAACTTTTCTTTTTTATTATCAGGCCAACTTCTATCATCCCTCACTTGGTAACATCTGTTTCTTAGGTGGGTATAAAAGCTCTCAGTGTATCAACTATTCACTACAGTGGAAATTCTTTGAAAAATTTGGTCGTTTTAGTCTCACAGACGGATGTTACCATAAACGCCAATTTTTCACATGTTACCAACTAAGGGTTAAGTATGTAGTATTGGTATCTGTTACCCTGTATGGAGAATTATTTTTTTTATTCTAGAAACACAGTTTGATGATCTAGATATGATCGAAACTGGTCACAATTGACATGTGGTGTTACGTCTTTAATAAATATTTACAGTCTAGGCTGATTACTATTTTAAATTTCAGTAATGACAAAATTCTCTGTCATTGATTATTCACAAATGAAGAATCCATATTCCCATTGCTGTTTGATGGCCCAAATAAATATTTTTGGTTGAACCATATCTTTGCCCCAGAGAGCCATTACTACTGTCTTGATTTTAAAAATCTCAGCGTCGTATTGTTTACAGAGCTATTTCAGCAGAACAGTGCACATTGTCAGTCATCGTCTTTATCTTGCATTATCAGGACATCATCTGCATGAACTAAAATAATTAACATGCTGTCTTTTGACATTTCAATACCTTTTTGTATGTGTTGCTTCCAGTTTAGAATACTAGTCTTAAAAAGAGTGGATGATATTGGTTGCACTTGTTGTACTCCTTTATTTATTAAAATTTCTTTGGTTCTTGTTTCATCTATATTTATTATAATGTTTAATGCTTTGTATGTACCTTGTACTGCCTTTATTAATTTCCTAGTATATCCATTGCTTTCCACTATTGCCCAGATTTTGTTTTTGTTCACTTTGTTAAATGCTGTGTGCATTTGCAGGTCATATTCTTGTCTTTCCTGTGTTACCTGTTGCCGAGTAAATACATTGTCTGTGATTGATCATCCTTTTCTAAATGCGGTCTGTTCTTCACCCGTGAAAATTTCCAAAATTGTTAACTGTACTAATTATTATGTTTGTATACACCTCTACAATTTTTACAGTCACCATGGTTGAACAGAGATATTACTTCTGCTGTTTCTGGTGAATGAGGTGTTTTACTTTTGTGTCTGCTTTGAATATGTATAACAAGTGTCGTATGTAACACGAGACCTCCAAATTTTTAATAGCTCTAAATTTATCTTCATGATGCCATTTTTTAAAAATTGTTTAACTTAAAATTAATTTTTTGATCTCACAGTGGAACCCGATGGATAGTCCCCTTAAAAAGCAGTTTTATTTTATTTTTCTAAATTTTTTTTATATGAATCTTCAAAGATTGTTAAGTATAAGGGATTTGTGAGTTAACAACAGTTGTCATTAGTGGAGTGTGCAGCGTAGCAGTCATGTCATTGTAAAGTCACTGTGTGAAATTTTGATGGTAGCAAAAAAAAAAAAAAAAAAACTGTTCAAATTCCAGTACAAATGTTAATCACAGATATTTCATCATAATTTTTTACTAAAAATAACGTACTATTATTGGTAGTATGCAAATAAATTAAAATTTGGTAAAGTCATATACAAAATGCAATTAGTGTTAAAAAAAATTATGGACATGGATAATATTATTTAAGTTTTAGAAATAAACAAGCATTTTAGTTTCTATTTGACATTTTGCATTTTTGCACCCAATTTTAATCTGTTGTGAATATTGGCATTTTGTTGCAATTAAAAGGTAAAGTCTGCGGCGCAAGTTGGTGACTGGGCTACTGGTGTGTCTTCAGGGAGAGCACAGCCTTCCTTTGCTGCAGCAATAGGAAGTGGATGGTGGTAGACCCATTGATCCGGCTGCCTTTTTTACTCTCTGGAAAGATCCCGGTACTCATTTTATACCAGGCCAAGCTGCAGCCATCCCGGAGAGATTGGAATGAGGAAAAATATCCTCCCCTCCCCCTCACCCTCCCATCCTGTTTCTGGGATTCAACCCGAGACCTCAGGGCTGGAATCTAGTGCTCTATCCACTAAATGACCACAGCCATAGTTTTGTGCAAGTAATTATTAAAAGTAGATGTTATTTTTAATAAAAATTATTATTCATTATTTATTAATTGACATTTCTATTTATTTATAAATAATGGAATTTGAATATAAGTAAGAAAAGTTGAGATTTGAAGCGGGGAGTTTACGATCGTGAGTCTGGTCCATTGTGCACTCTGCTATCGAGAACTGTGTTAATAAATGAAAATGTTTTGTAATTGACAGCATCTGGGACTCTTATAATCTTCAAAGGTGATTTTTTTTTTAATTTTTTGTTATGGGAATTCCGTCATAGTGCTTTAGGAAATCGTTATCAGACTCTCAGTTTCCAGCCTTATAAGGATGAAGAAATTTGTAGGTGCCCAGTCTTTCAGATTCTCGCGTCAGGCTGTTCCCGTACCTGGGACGTCAGTTACACAACTTACACTGACAAATCTCCTGTGATTTATGTACACGTGGAATTTGACAGTAATGTTGCGATTTCAAACTGTCACCAGTACGGGGACCTGGGAAAGTTGACGTTCCCCGGGAAGAAGACGTTCCACAACATGGAGCGCGCCGTGCTGGAGAAGAGGATGAAGATGCTCAACGACTACCTGCAGATCGTGATGCAGCCCGGCGTGGTGGGCTCGCACCCGCAGCTGCGCGACCTGCTGGCCGCCTTCCTCGAGCAGGGGGACTACGGCGGGGGCGGCGGCGGGGGTGGCGGGGGCGGCTCTGGCCTGGGGGTGGCGCAGGTCTCCCACGCGGTGAGTGAGTGCTGCGCCTCTGCTCTGCTCTGGTCGCCGACTCCCCGTGTCGTCGGCTCTAAGTGGCCTGCCCTACGTTTTTATTCTTCTCTGACCCACACGTCTCTCCTCTTCGAGAAAGTAACTTACAGTTCCAAAAGTGAGGGTAATGTGATTACTTTTCCTTTTACGTTTGTCTGTCGATAGTACTAAACATTCCACCTTCAGTAGATGAGTACTAACCAGCTATTCTATCTAATATGCATTAATACATACTGCATTTACTCGAGTCTAAGCCGCACTTTTTTCCGGTTTTTGTAATCCAAAAAACCGCGTGCGGCTTAGAATCGAGGCGTGCAAAGTAAGCAGAAGTTCTGAAAAAATGTTGGTAGGTGCCGCCACAACAAACTTCTGCCGTCTAATATATGTAGCACTACACAGGCATGCTTTGCAAGCACAAAGATAAATACTGGTGCCAAAACCTATGTGTCAGTAAATAAATTGAAAGAAAAGGTAGAAGAATGTAAACATTATGCCATGTATTCTTTCGTGTTTGCTGCTATCTCATTTAAATCCTGTCTACCTAATAAACTATGAAACTAGAGTGAGACAACAGCAAACACGGAAGAATATACATATTGTGTCACGTTTAGATTCGTATTATTCTTATACTGAATAGTGATACACTCAGAAATGAAACATGAATCTAAGATGACTCTAATTTCTGTGCAGAATGTACTGTACTAAAGAGGCGTCTGCAAAGATTTAGAAACAGAGAAAATTTTTCGTTAAACTCTCATTCGGAACAAATTCTATCATATGCAGTCTATTATTTGGTTCTTGTTGATCATTATCAAAGAAAGCAGCAGTGTAAGTAACTACAAATAGCAGCCTCTTGCCATTGTTTCGGTTATGAGACAATTCCTCTCTTTTCTTTCATTGTAAGCCGCGTTAGCGCGCACAAAAGCAAGCCATGCCACGAGCGGCGACAGGTCGTTAACATTCATTATCAGAATGTGACGAACAATGCATGACAGTACAATAATGCATTTTCAGCTTAGAGTGACGTAAACACCTATAACAAAGAGAATGGCACTTGTCAGATCAAAACAAAATAAGCAATCGATTCAAACCAGATGAAGCACATGGAAAAATGAAGGGTACCTTTATAAATAAGGACGGAGCGCCTGGCATATAGCAACGGCTATTTGGTAAAGCTTAACTCTTAAGCTTACGACTCAAACCAAACTACTGTAGCTGTATCTTCATCCATTTGACCTCAATTGTGTCTCATGTTGCAATGGACCAACTTTGTTTCTATTTGGAGGGATGGTCTAAAACTTTTTTCTCCTCTTGAATTTAGAGACTCAAATTTCAGGTGCGGCTTGGATTCGGGAAATTTTTTTTTCCTTGATTTCAGGTCTCATTTTTCAGGGGTGGCTTAGATTCGAGTGCGGCTTAGATTCGAGTAAACACAGTACTTAACTCCTTAGTGTAAGACCTGAGTTATATTGTTTTCATTATTTTGATAGAAACTTAAAATCCTGAGTGTACTCAGCAAACTTAACAAGAGACCTTAAAAAAGTGAAACTCCACTTACACTCGTTTCAGCACCAATAGTTACGTGTTTGGCCACTAAAGAGCATCTGGTTCTGGTTTTGTAGCCTGGCTGTCGCTCTTTGGTCTGGGTGGTAGCCACTAGATATCGTCTTTTCTGTGTGCCGCTTTGGATATTCAGTGACGACATACACATATTTGGCCTCTCTCCTACATTGTTGGTTAGGCAATGCTTTCACAAAAGGATTGGTATAGTGATCCCCAGTTTGACTTTGAATTTACGTATTTACTCGAATCCAAGCCATACCTTAAAAATGAGACTTGAAATCGATGAAAAAAAAATTTCCCTAATCTAAGTTGCACCTGAAATTTGAGACTCGAAATTCAAGGGGAGAGAAAAGTTGTAGACCGCACTTCCAAATCAAAACGAAGATGGTCCATTGTAACATGAGACACAATTTAGGTTGACTGGATGAAGATACAGCTACAGTAGTTCGGTTCGAGTCGTAAGCTTAGCAGTTAAGTTTTACCAGGTAGCCATTGCTATGCGTCAGGCACTCCATCCATATTTATATGGGTACCCTTATTTTTTCCACCTGCTTCATCTGGTTTGAATCGATTGCTTATTTTGCTTTGATCTGATAAGTGTCGTTCTCTTTGTTACAGGTGTTAAACTTCACTCTAAGTTGAAAATGCATTATTGTACTGCGTCACGCATTGTTTGTCGCATTCTGGTAATGAGTGTTTACGACCTGTCATGGCTCGCAGCATGGCTTGCTTTTGTGTGCGCTACTGTGGCTTACAATAAAAGAAAAGAGAGGAATTGTCTCATAACCGAAATAATGGCAAGAGACTGCTATTTGTTATTTGTTGTTACTTACACTGCAGTTACTTACAAGGCAATGCAATGGTCGAAACTAGGGGCGGAGAAAAAAGCTCGTCTTCTACCTCCTTCGCCCCCCCTGACGCAAAGGTTTTGGTGCCAGTATTTATCTTTGTGCCTGCAAAGCATGCCTGTGTAGCGCTACATATATTCGACAGCAGAAGTTGGTTCTGGCGGTGCCTACCAACATTTTTCAGAACTTCCACTTACTTTGCACTTGATTGTAAGCCAAAGGCAGTTTTTTGGCTTACAAAAACCGGAAAAAAGTGTGGCTTAGATTCGAGTTAATACGGTAGCTGTTTAGGAAGGGACAACAGTTTGTCAGTCGAGTGACGAGTGCGCTCCAGTGGTATGAGGTAAATAGGTCAACTTTGCTCCAAACAGCTCCTCCAACATTCCTATCCACAATAAACTGTTGTGAAGTATACAGGCAGACTTTATAGCTACACAGAAACTAAAAAATGACTTCAAGTTTCAGCATATTTTAGTCGAAGTTCAGTGTACTTGGATTTTGTTATTGGCCATTTTCAGAATTTTGTAACTTGTGGTTTTGAGATTTAAAACTTGTCTTTCCATGTATATATGTAATGTTGTGACGTAATTTGGGGCGTGGGAGTTGTTAGGTTAACATTTCATTTGTATCCGAATACCAGGGCGATCAAATATAAACAGAATTTTATGTTTTATTTAAATTCATGTATTGAAAAACTCAAGGCACCTATAATTTATTTTTCCAAATAGTCTCCTGTTTTGGAAATGCATTTGTCCCAGCATATGGGTAGCTTTTTGATGCCCTCACCATAAAAAGAACTGGGTCATGTCATCAGCCAGTTGCGCACGAAGTCTTCCACACTCTCCTCATCTTCAAATCATCTCCATCCTAGAGCGTCTTTAAGCGGTCCGAATAAATCGAAATGGCAGGGCAATAAGTCTAGGTTGTAAGGAGGATGATCAAGTGTAGTCCAGTGCATTTCCTGTAGCCTGAGCAGCAGTATGTGGTTGTGCATTGTCGTGGAGGAGGATGACCTGTTGAATCGATTGGTCTCATCTTTTGCGGTCATGCACAACTCTCGCCTATTTCAACAGTTTTCAGTAATAAGCAGCATTGATCGTGCGTCAGTCGTGGAAAAAGTCAATTGGCAAAATGCCTCGCTGATCGGGGGGGGGGGGGGGGTTTGAAAGCAACTCGCCTGCTGACAGTCGAGTGTTGGCTTCCACTGTTGCTGCCTCCCCTTTCGTCTGCCACTCCTTACTGGCTCGTTTGGATTCTGGAGTCTAGTGGCGATCCCACATTTCGTCGCAGGTGACGATCCGACTCAAAAATGCATCACCTTCTTCCGCAAACCTTGCTGTAAGCCTCCGACAGGGCTCCAAACGTCTCAACTTCCGATTTTCGGTCAGAAGTTTAGGGTCGCATATGAAACGCACTTTATGGAGCTGTAGGTAATTTTTGATGATTGTTTGACAGCTCCCATAACTGATGCTGACTTTTTGTGCAATTTTTGATACTATCACCTGTCAGAATGTTTTTGTCTGTAATGCTGGTCCTAGTACGGCGATCGTGTTGCTCATTTTCCACAACTTCTCATCCTTCCTTGAACTTTTTGTGCCAGGCAAACACACGCATGCTTGATCATGTTTTATCACCGCACTGTGCAGTCAATCGGCAAATTTCTGCCATTGTAACACCTTTACGAGCAAGAAATTTGATAATTATGTGCTGCGCAATGGAGGGGTGCACCTGTTGCTCAGACATCGTGAGCACTACTGACGAAATGGTGGAAAATATCTAACAGCACGCTCTCCTCACTTCTAATGGTCGCGCCTAAGCGTAGCAGAAACACGGGGCCAGTCCTACCAGCTGTTGATGTTCAGGAACAAAAATCCCATCTATGTATTCGATCCCCCCACATATGTTAATCGTCTGCCTGTTGTTGTTGTTGTTGTTGTTGTTGTTGTGGTCTTCAGTCCTGAGACTGCTTTGATGCAGCTCTCCATGCTAGTCTATCCTGTGCAAGCTTCATCTCCCAGTACGTCCTGCAGCCTACATTCTTCTGAATCTACTTAGTGTATTCATCTCTTGGTCTCCCTCTACGCTTTTTACCCTCCACTCTTCACTCCAATACTAAATTGGTGATCCCTTGATGCCTCAGAACATGTCCTACTAACCGATCCCTTCTTCTAGTCAAGTTGTGCCACAAACTCTTCTTCTCCCCAATTCTATTCAATACCTCCTCATTAGTTATGTGATCTACCCATCTAATCTTCACCATTCTTCTGTAGCACCACATTTCGAATGCTTCTATTTGTCCATACAGTAAAGCAGCATGCCCTTGGGGTAAAATACGGCCGTTGTTTCCCCTTGCTTTCAGCCGTTTGCAGTACCAGCAGAGCAAGGCCATTTTGGTTAGTGTTACAAAGCCAGATCAGTCAATCGTCCAGACTGTTGCCCCTGCAACTGCTGAAAAGGCTGCTGCCCCTCTTCAGGAACCACCCATTTGTCTGGCCTCTCAACAGATACCCGTCCGTTGTGGTCGCACTTACGGTACGGCTATCTGTACCGCTGTGGCACGCGAGCTTCCCCACCGACGGCAAGGTCTACGGTTCGTGAAGGGTCTGTTAGTGTACTTAAATAATGTTCGACCTATATAGCAATACTTAAGATTACGAGATTCACTGATATTGAACCACAGTGTCAAATACCGTAACAATCTGTATTTAAGTCAGTTACGTGGTGTGTTGCAGCTGGACAGCCTGGTGGTGAACCCGTTGAAGAACTCGATGCGATCGGTAGGCCAGGCGGTGCGCACGGTGCCCGACAACCTGCTCAGCACCGTGGACGGCGTCGTGGATGGGCTGAGTCGCGTCTTCGGCAGCAGTGCCACCTCCGGCAGCCTGTCGGGCTCCTCCCACGGCTCCGGGAGTGCCTCATCTCTGGCGGGGGCCGCGGCGACGCCCGCGCTGTGCGAGGCTACCAAGGTCGGCGCCTCTATCGACACGGAGGTGAGTCCGACACGCGAGTCTGGGGTGGCGATTCCTCTGGAAAACCTGATAAATTGGAAAATGTTATACAAATTGGAGTCATTGTAAAAGTCAGATCAATTTTGAGGAATTCTGAGAGATTGGTGGGCGTTAAACTGTTTACTGGGGGAAGTGTTTGTTCTGAGTCGTACACGGTTGCCCTGCTATTCCTACTCAACCGTTTGGGACGGGGTTCGTAAAACTGACTATAGATTATTCTTCTTACCGTGCCACTCTGAAGTGGGAAACAAGAAAACTTAAATTTTTCTGTGTGCTGTGATTTATTTTATTGTAGTTGTCATTTCTCCTAATGTAGGTGCAAGTCGACAAATTATTGAAACTTCGTGAAAAGATCTCGTCGCGGAGTCTGACAACCCGACGCATCTCGCTTATTGTATCTGACTCTCTCTCACCAATTTTGCAGTACTTCAATATGTGCTGCCCTTCTTTAAATTTTTTTGATGTCCTCTGTCAGTACTATCTGGCAAGAATACTGTACCGTGCAGCTATAATGCACTAGAGGGCAGACAATTGTCACGTAGCCAGTATCTTTACTGGATTTATTGCATCTTTTAAGTTTTGTGCCAATAAAACACTGTATTTGGTTCACCTTCCCCATGTTTTCCATATGATAGTTCCAGTGTGAGGTGTTCGTTTATTGTACTCCCTAGGTACTTAGGTGAAAGCACAATGTCTAAATTTGTGTTATTTACTGTGTAACTTAAATTTAACAGAATGTTTGGTACTTGTGTGGAGGAAGTTGCTGTGTATTTTTTGGATCAATTAGCACTTTTCATGTCATACAATAACTTGTCTACATCATTTTGCAGTTTGTTTAAATATTCTGATCACTTTTGTAGATGGTAAGAGTGCCACAAAAACTGCAAAATATCTGAGAGCAGTACTCATATGGATTCCTAATTCTTTATGATACGAATATAATAGAGGGAAACATTCCACGTGGAAAAAATATATCTAAAAAGAAAGATGATGAGACTTACCAAACAAAAGCGCTGGCAGGTCGATAGACACACAAACAAACACAAACATACACACAAAATTCTAGCTTTCGCACACACAAAACCGTTGGTTGCGAAAGCTAGAATTTTGTGTGTATGTTTGTGTTTGTTTGTGTGTCTATCGACCTGCCAGCGCTTTTGTTTGGTAAGTCTCATCATCTTTCTTTTTAGATATATTCCTAATTCTTTATGTAGATTAAGAAGAGCAGAGGGCATGTAAAACTTCCTTGGGGAACCTCAGATGTCATTTCTCTTTCACTAAATGAATTCCCATCAGGTACTAAAAACAATGACGGAAACTTGTGCATACAGTTGCTCAGTGGAGACAATACTGCATAGGCAGCAGACCAGAAAGTTATATATTTAGCTTTTTATACTTCTGTCTTTCTTAGTTTGATTCTTAAATTACATTCCTGTATTTGAATAAAGTTGGTGC
Source organism: Schistocerca cancellata (assembly GCF_023864275.1). Lineage (NCBI taxonomy): Eukaryota > Metazoa > Arthropoda > Insecta > Orthoptera > Acrididae > Schistocerca > Schistocerca cancellata. The sequence continues at coordinate 107,463,361 of NC_064636.1, read as the reverse complement.
ATAAGTTTTAATAGATTTTGTTTTGCATGTTGGTATTCCGGTTGCTATGCGTTTATTTATTGTCATTTTTTATTTGTAGTTCTTTGTTCCTGCTTGAGTTTACATATTGTCATTTTGTCTTTTGGAGATAGTGAGTGGAGCTGGGGAATCTCAAAAACAAGTACCAAGCAGAGGAATTGGAATATGTCTGAACTATTGTTCTGTTTGCGTTCTATGGAGGGGTGACAGCAGTGAAGGCAGTCAGAAACTTTCGTGCCATGTACGGGGATAATGCCACTGGACAGAGTTTGGCAAGAAAGCGGTTTCCTCGTTTTAAGGAGGGTGGTTTTGGCGTTAGTGACTCTCCACCGTAAGGAAAACCTTAGGGCTTTGGTGAAGATCGTTTGAATACATTTATCTGCAACGATCGACATCAGTGTACTTGAGAACTGGCAAATGTAATAACTGTGATCATTCCACCATTGTGCAACATTTGCTTGCAATGGGGAAGGTTCAAAAATCGTGTGTGCGGGTACCTCATGCTGTAAGCCGAGATCATAAAACTAACCAAGAGGGCATATATCCATCGCTGCTTGCTCGTTATCAATTGGCTTGTGAACAACACTGACCATTTCAATCCTGTCTCATTACTGGTATGACAAATGGTATCTTTATGCTAATGTGAGGAAAAGTAAGTAGCTACTTCCCATACAAAGACCTGTACACACCTACAAAAGATAATGTTATGCATCTGATACAACAGTGATGATGTGGTGTTCCATGAATTGCTTTCCTAATGTTGGGAAGTCATTCCACACCCATCTTATTCACACAATTTTGTGCCCCCAGTTTTATGTCTTTTCTGCTCTCCATTGAATAACTTCCAAAGAACTTCCTTTCCAGATGAAAATGCGCTCCAATCGTGGCTCTACAAGTTCCTTGCCTCAAAACCACACGATTTTCACAGTCGCGGAGTCAAAAAGTCACCCCCATCATCGGCAGACAGTTGTAAATAGTGAAGGAGAATATATTATTGATGACAACAATCTCTGTTATGTGTACGTGTCATGTTGTGTCGTGTTTATTAAACTTGTGGAAAATACCATAAACGTATGCACAAACATAGTATTTAAGCACTCTTTCTTCAGGCCACGAGTGGCCTACTGGGACTATCCGACCGCCGGGTCATCCTCAGAGGAGGATGCGGATAGGAGGGGCGTGGGGTCAGCACACCGCTCGCCCGGTAGTAAGATGGTATTTGGTCGAGTAGCTCCTCAATTGGCATCACGAGGCTGAGTGCACCCCGAGAAATGGCAACAGCGCATGGCGGCCCGGATGGTCACCCGTCCGAGTGCCAACCACGCCCGACAGCACTTAACTTCGGTGATCTCACGGGAACCGGTGTATCCACTGCGGCAAGGCCGTTGCCCTGAACATAGTATTTAGGAAGTATAATTTCGTGATGTAATAACTCTAAGGTAGATTTGTGCAGTCGGTAGCACAGTTGTCATTTCTTTGGAACGGCCAGCTTTGCAGCTCGGTGAGGTATCAGCCTATGGTGGCCATACGTCAGGAGAGTAGTAAGTTGTGTGTTTACGTTTCTTTCTGTGCACTTGTAGTCAGTTGAGAAGTAAGTCGTACTTGGACTGAAAGGATGTGTGCACACTGTGTACGGATGCGAGAGAAACTGCCTGCAGTTTGTGAACAGCTTTTGGCCACGACGCTCCTACCTCAGGGTGTAGCAGTGGCACAGAAACTGGTGCGTCACCCGGGGCACCCGAGGTGACGCTCGTTTCACCCGAGGGCTCTTCTGCCGAGGGACATTCTGACGAACCCGATACGGTAAATTCACCCTCACTGCAGTGTGAATGGCAGGTGGTAATGTTTTTGCATCATTCGAAGTGGAGAGACAGTACGAACGTTGGGTGTTTACCCGTGTGAGTGAATGGGTGGCCATTCCTTCTTCACGGTCCGAGCAGGCACACGCAGGTAGGGGTTTGACAGTTATTGGAAGCTTCAGTGTTTCACTTTATGGAGCCCCTCAGGAAGGTAGTGTTCGGAGGGTGCAGAGAAAGCTAGTGTGCACTCAGTAGGTCTGCCAGTCGGCCTCATCCGAGATGTGGAGGAGCCTGCGGCTATCGAGCGTGCAGGGTGCAGTCGTCTGCCAGTTGTGGCTCACATTGGCCCTGGTGACACCTGTCACTTGGATTCTGAGGTCAGTTCGTACAGGCAGGGTGGGACTGCTGTAATTCTCTGTACGGGAAAGTCAGAAACAGATAGTAAGTGTGCTGCAGGGTAGGCTGTGCTGAGGAATAATTGTTAAGAAAAATATTCCATACTTTGGGCTGTTTTTGAGTCAATTTAGGATTTAAATTAGCCAATTGGGGAGGTGCATGTGCAAATTCGAGTAGCTCGCCAGGGATACACTGTCGCCACAAGTGTTTTCTTGTTTGGTTTCCTAAAACCAAACAAGAGAGTGATACAAAAATTGGACACGGGGCAGTGGTAAGACTCGAACCCGAGGCAAAGGCTGACAAGTCTCGTCCACTACCGTCAATGGTACGAAAACAATTGACATTAATTGTGTCGGGCGGGCTGCTCGAATTTGTGTGTGCAGTGGCCTAATTGGCTAACTTCAATGCTAATTAACTCTGAAACGGTGCAGCTGTATTATTTATATTTTTTTCTCAACTGTTATCTCTCAACACAACCTGCACTGCAACATCCTTACAAGCTTTTCAGACTGTTTCAGACCACACTATGTATGAGGGTTCTTTGAAAAGTTCTCAGAATCTCCACAAGAGGTTGGTGCTAGTGCAACAAGTTGTACATGTGATACTCGTTGTACTGGTGCCTGTTAACACGTGCCACGTCAGTGCTCTTGGAGAGAGCTGTGGCGGTGATGTTGCTCTGTTGTTGTTCCCACGTAGTGATTTGTGGAGATGGAAAAAATCGAGATTTGAGCAGTGATTAAGTACTTCGTAAAGAGAGGTATGAAAGCAAAGTACATTTGTGCCGATTTCCAGAATACACTGGGGGACTCTGCTCCTTCGTATTCAACTGTTGCCAAGTGGACAAATGAATTTAAATTTGGTCAGGCAAGCTTAGATGGTGATCTGCACAGTGGCTGGCCAAGATGTGTGACTAATCCAGAAATCACTGCAAAAGTGCACAAAATGATCACAGAGGATCGCCGATTGGAAGTGCGTGAAATTGATCACACGTGCCAGATGTCATCTGAAACGGTATATCACATTGTAATTGAAGAATTATCTACAAGATGGGTACCACGACTCGTGATGCTGGATCAGAAACGCACAAGAATTGACATATTGGAACAATGTTTGGCTCGTTTTAGGAGAAACGAACAAGATTTTTTGTACCTGTTTGTGACCACAGATGAAAATTCAGTGCACTACTATACTCCAGAGACAAAACAACAATCAAAGCAGTGGAGGCATGCTGATTCTCCGCCACCAAATAAAGCAAAGACAATTCCTCCGGCGGGAAAGATCGTGGCATCAGCATTCTGGGATATGAAGCGGATTCTGTTTGTGGTTATCTCCCCACTGGTGCAAACAATTACTGGAGAATTCTGTGCTAACTTCCTGGACAAATTGCAACAAAAGATATGGGGAAAAAGGCCAGGTTTAGTAGCAAGGAAGAAAGTCATCTTCCATCGAGATAATGTGCACCGACACACACGTGCCATCGCCATGGCGAAATTACACTAACTAAGGTACGAATTGTTGCCACATCTGCCTTATTCACCTGATATGGCTCCATCAGACTTCCACCTCTTCCCAAAACTGAAAAATTTTCTTGGTGGACAGAGGTTTACTTAAAACAAAGAATTGATAGCCAGAGTTTCAACTATTTTTACAGGCCTGGATGAAACTCATTTTCGAGATGTGATCGAGGCACTGGAACATCGATGGACTGAGTGCATTAATCTACAAGGAGACTACACTGAAAAATAAATAAATGTTTCAGTGATGTAAGTACTTTTTTTAATTCCGTTCCGACAACTTTTCAAACTACCCTCGTAAAAAAACAATATGGCTGACAAGTTGCGAACCTATCTGTTGCTGTTTGCTGATTATGCTGTGGCGTACAGGGAGGTGTTGTCGTCAACTGACTATAGGAGGAAAGAAGATGACTTGCACAAAATTTCTAGTTAGTGTGATGAATGACAGCTAGCTCTAAATGTAAATAAAATAAAATAAGGTAAAATGGTTCAAACGCACAGGAAAAATAATTCCAGTGTCTTCAAATACAGTATTAGTGGGTTGCTACTTGACACAATAAGGTCAGTTAAATATATAGGAGCAACATTGCAAAAAAATACAAAATAGTTCAAGCACAATTCTAACGGGGAAGGCAAACGGTTCAACTTAACTTTAATGGGAGAATTTTAGACAAGTGTTCTTCATGTGTAAAGGAGGCTCCATGGGATATAGCTTTCTGTTGCTGTGTTTTTGAATGGAATGGGAAATTAACTGACTAATAGTGGTATAAGATACATTCTGCCTGTATCTACGTGTATGTAGATCTAGATGTGGGCTCGCAAGTTCTCCTTGGGCTATGATCCATCTCATAAGGAAAGGTGAGGTTTTTGAATTGTTCTAATGTTTGTCGCTCTGAAAGGTTTTGCGCACGTCACGGACATAATGAGAGTGATGAGATACAGAATTGCTGTAATTTGATTCTCCTACTGGAGCCTTTGTAGAGTATCTATAGCTACAATTACATACTTGCTGGGCAAGCCACCAGCCAGTACATGGCAGAGTGTATGTCACACCACTTAGCCTAGACTCAATATATATGAACCAGTGCCCACTAGTTCACCTATTCTTCACCAAGTGCAGCAGCTCCACTTTCACCATTCAGACACTCAAATAATTATATATATTTTTAAACAATGGATGATCCTGGTTGGAATGTAACAATTTTATGAAAAGGATAGTCGCTACTCACCACATAGCGGAAATGCTGATTCGCGGATAAGCACTACAAAAAGACTGTCAGAAAGCGAGCTTTCAGCCAACAAGGCATTTGTCAGAAATACAAACACACACACACACACACACACACACACACACACACACACACACCATATATGAATTTCTGACAAATGCCTTGTTGGCCGAAAGCTCGCTTTCTGGCAGTCTTTTTGTTGTGCCTATCTGCGAATCAGCATCTTCTCCATATGGTGTGTAGCAGCCATCTTTTTCATAATATTGTTATATGTATTTTTGTTTTCTTTACCAAATAATTAGTGTCTCGTATTAATAATTCCATTTATCCCAAACAGACATGCTGCACTTTTCAGTCTGCTGCTATTTAATGAGCAAAATCGAGACTCCTGGCTGTTACCAGCCTTCAGTTTCTCCACTCGGTTGTTCTATAATCATTGTCTCCTACTTTCACCAGAAAATGTTGGATTGGAGTATTCTGAGGTCTGTGAGAATGTCAAGATCTCTGACCTACCGCTAGATGGCGCAATGGTTAGCACACTGAACTTGCATTCGGGAGAATGACGCTTCAAACCCGCATCTGGCCACTCAGATTTTGGTTTTCTGTGGTTTCCCTAAATTGCTTCAGGCAAATTCTGGGTTCCTGTAAAAGGGCATGGCCAATTTCCTTCTCCATCCTTGACACAATCTATGGCCTCGATGTTGATGAGACGTAAAATCTTCCTTCCTTCCTTCGAGATCTCTGCCAACTAACTCCATCCATTACATGTTGTCCAATGAAGACAAAAAAAAGTACTGGAACATATAAAAAAATGTTGCCCATGTATAAATAACACACCTTCTGGGACTACTTGCACATTTTTGTCCCTTTGAGTTATCGTTGAACTACACAATACAGTTGTTTTAAATTGAAAGTAGCAAAATAACAACGTGAATTACTTATAAAAAATGGAAAAACTAGTAGAAGCGACCTTCGGGATGGTCAGTTTGGATTCTGGAGAAATTTAGGGACACAGAAGGCAGTGCTGATGCAGTGACTTCTCTTAGAAGATACCTTAATGAAACGTAAAGAATACATTCATAGGTTTTGGGAGTTTGGAGAAATCACATTCATAGATTTTCGGGTTTGGGGGAAGCTACTGATAGTATCAACAGGAATACACACTTTGAACTTCTGAGTGTAACAGGGGTAAAATACATGCAGTGAAAGGTTATTTATGACTTTTACAGAAACTAGACAGTAGTTGTAAGAATAGGCGGGTGCAAAAGGAAACCACTGGAGGAGACAAGGTTGTAGCCTGTCCCAAATGTTATTCAGTCTGTACATTGAGGAAGCAGTAAAGGAAACTAAAGATAAATTAGGAGTAGGAATTAAAGTTCAGGGAGAAGAAATAAAAACTGTGAGGTTTGCCGTTTCAGAGACTGCAAAGGATTTGGTAGAGCATTTGAATGGAATGGACAGTGTCTTGAAAGGAGGATATAAGATGAACATAAACAAAATCAAATCAAGGATAATGGAATGACTCAAAATAAATCAGATGATGCTGAGGGAATTAGATCAGGAAACAAGACATGAAACTAGTAGATGAACTTTGCTATTGGGCAGAAAAATAAGTGTTGATGGGTGAGGTAGGGGGGATATAAAATGTGGACTGCTAATGGCAAGGGAAGTGTTTCTGAAGAAGAGGAATTTGTTAACTTGAGTTCAGAGGATAAGGAGTTAAGTATTAGGAAGTCTTTTTCTGAAGGTATTTCTTTTGGTGTGAAGCCATATGTGCAAGTGAAACATGGACGATAAACAGTTCAGACAAGAAGAGAACAGAAGCTCTTGAAATGTGGTGTTAGAGAAGAATGCTGAAGGTTTGATGGGTAGATCACATAGCTAATGAGGAGGTACTGAATAGAACTGGGGAGAAAAGAAATTTGTGGCACAACCTGACTAAAAGAAGGGATTGGTTGGTAGGACACACTCTGAGACATCAAGGGGTCATCAATTTAATATTGGAGGGAAGTGTTGGGGGTAAAAGTTGTGGAGGGAGACCAAGAGATGAATACAGCAAGTAGATTCAGAAAGATGTAGGTTGTAGTAGTTATTCAGCGATGAAGAGACTTGCATGTGATTGAGCAGTGTAGAGAGCAGTCTCCAGACTGAAGACAAAGGTGACAACACAAACAAAAGCAACCCCCCACCCCCACCTCTCCCTCTCTCTCTCCCTCTCCCTCTCCCTCTATCTTTCCCTCTCTCCCCCTCTATCTCCCCCTCTATCTCCCCCTCTATCTCCCCCTCTCTCTCCCCCTCTATCTCTCCCTCTCTCTCTCTCTCTCTCTCTCTCTCTCTCTCTCTCTCTCTCTCTCACACACACACACACACACACACACACACACACACACTCTGTCTTTCTCAGTTATAGATGAGAAAGGTACAGAAATTTAATATCTTTAATGCATACATATACAGAGATTTCACAAAATTTGATCCTGCTGAATTCTGTACCTTCTCAGCTCAACAGCACATACTTCCAGCCTACCTACTGAAACTGAGGCATCTTCATTATCATCCATGGATTCTCAGGCTCCAGATCTGTTTCCTGTTGCATGCTTGGGAGTGCAACATGCACTAGAGAATTTGTCATAAAGCTGTGAATTTGCCATTCACAAAAAAGTGTGTGTGTGTGTGTGTGTGTGTGTGTGTGTGTGTGTGTGTGCACGCGCACCTGAGGCAAATAGATATGCAAAAATATCAAATACGAGGGCTGTTCAGAAAGTAAGGTTACTTTTCAAATTGTGCGGGCAACATACATTCAATTATCAATGTCTCTAACTTTGTACTTAATGTGTGTGTGTGTGTGTGTGTGTGTGTGTGTGTGTGTGTGTGTGGGTGTGGGGGGGGGGGGTAAACATGTTCCAAACATATGTTCACAGTTTCAACTGTACAGCATACTTCGTTTGATTTGACAGATACAAATGTTGGATATGTTTTAGTGTGCTCGGCAATTTTCGATTACTATAAAAAAAATGGAGCAAAAAATTCGCATCAAATTTTGTGTGAAAAGTGGAATCCAGTGCTCTAAAACGCTTGAAATGTTGGTAATGGCATACGATGAGTCTTAAAAAAAACAACGGGGTTTACAAGTGGTACAAGCTCTTCCAAGCTGGCCAAGAAAATGCCAATGATGAACCTCACTCTGAATGCCCCAGCACATCAGCAACAGATGATGACATCGAAGCTGTGAAAAAAATTATTTTGGAAAATCGACAAATTACCGTAAGAGAAGTTGCGGAGGATGTTGGCATATCAGTCGGCTTGTGTCATGCAATTTTTTCGGATGTTTTGGGCATGAGGTTTGTTCCAAAAGTTCCCAATTTTGATCAGAAGAACCATCACATAAGCATCGCTCAGAGCTCTTGAATGATGTAAATGATGATCTTGATTTGCTCAAAAGGGCCATAACTGGTGACGAAATATGGGTTTACAGCTATGATGTGGAAACCAAAACCCACTCATCCCAGTGGAAGCATTCTGGAGAGCCAAGACCAGAAAAGTATGCCAAGTTCGATCAAATGTCAAAGTTGTGCTCACTGCCACCCCCCACCCTCACCCCCTCCAAAATTACTGTGGCGTAGTGCATCATGAAGTTTTGCCTCAAGGTCATACGGTCAATAAGGAGTATTACCTTGACGTTTTGCGCCATTTGTGAGAAATGATACGCAAAAAAGTCCAAAATTGAGGAAAAATAATTCATGGCTTTTGCATCACGATTCATTCAATTGGAAAAGACCTATGAAAGAACAAAGATTTTCAATAGTTGAGGAAATAAAAACTGCATTGCTGGAAGTACTCAAGGCTGTATGAAAAAGTGCTTTTGAGAATAGCTTCGAGGATTGGAATAAGCATTGCGACTAGTGTATTGTATCTGAGGAGAGTTATTTTGAAGGGGATGACATGAAAATTGATGAATAAATAAATATATTTAAAAACAAAGATGATGAGACTTACCAAAAAAAGCGCTGGCAGGTCGATAGACACACAAACACAAACACACACACAAAATTCAAGCTTTCGCAACAAACCATTGCTTCATCAGGAAAGAGGGAAGGAGAGGGAAAGACGAAAGGATGTGGGTTTTAAGGGAGAGGGTAAGGAGTCATTCCAATCCCGAGAGCGGAAAGACTTACCTTAGGGGGAAAAAAAGGACAGGTATACACGTGCGCGCGCGCACACACACACATATCCATCCGAACATACACAGACACAAGCAGACATTTATGTCTGCTTATATTTTTTCCACGTGGAATGTTTCCCGCTATTATATGAATAAATAAATATTTTTTCATGAAAATATAAAGTCACCTTACTTTTTGAACACATCTAGTATAAAGTAGTGCTTCTATTTGGCAATTTTAAGAATGCTTATGATTTCAATGGACAGAGACTCCCTCCTCAGAACCAGGAAGGAAGATACAGTTGATAGGAAAACTTCCAAAGTAACTAAAGAATCTATTACAAACACAGTATCTAAAGGTAAATTTTGTTGGAACAGCTTCTAGACCCTTCCAAGTTGTATCAAAAGTTGAGACTGTTTGTCACTACTATTTTGCAATTGTCTACTGTAAAAAGTTATGAGAGACACGAAAATAGAGGAAGAAAAGCAGAAAGTTGATAACTACAAAAAGCTGGGTAGATCGGAAGAAACACTAGATTGTTTTGCTTTGCAGAGGATCGCATGATAATAGTTGGAGTCGTACAGACAATAAAGAAAAGGCCAGAATGTCTGCTTAGGGAGACAGCTGAAAAGCCTGGTCTTCAAATATATTTTGAAATAACTGTATTGGTGATCAATGAAACTAACTTCTCAAGAATTCTAAAAATCAAATACAGCAACATTAAGAAAATTGGTTAGGTGCTAGTAGGCCTCGCACACAGAGGGTTGCGTGCAAACTTTGTTATGTATATAGACAATCCACCCATTCTATAATTAAGAATCTTGACAATTTTTGCCTGTTATCAACATTGATACTGGCAAGATATCAGTCCCAGGGATTCCAAGATTTTCAAGAATGTTTTATTTCAGTAATATAAATGTGATAGAATAGAAAGTTGTAGTGGTTAATAAAAAAGGAAAAGAGAAGAAAAGAAAAGTTTGCAAATGTGGGAAGAAATGGTTAATAAAAAGGGGGTTTTAAAATTGTTAATGACCGTGCAAAAGGGAAAGAATGAAATGCAAATCGGACTTCGTATTAAAGAAAAGTTATCGGACTTCGTGATTCGGAAAAGATATTGTTGGGGTGGTCCTTGTGGCGTTTCTGAGCAAACGTCAAACCAATTTCCCCTACAAAAATTATTGAAAGGATCAGAGAATAACAAAATGTGATTAACAGGGGGGAGTGGTGTAGATAAGAGTTCATCCATTACCGTGTTAACATGTCTTCTTTCGTGCGGCGTCCAGGTCTTCAAAAATATCCTACTTCATTTCTGCGTGAAAAGTCTTAGCTGCTCCGAAATCTTGCAATAAATTTTCATTGTCCAGGAATTACTAATGTATACAAACTAAAACCATCTTGGTGTTGAATGCAATATATTTTACGTTGCTGCTTTCAACCTCCAAATTTCATACAAACTTTCACAACACGTCTGCAGATCAATGAGTTTTTTCGTCTTGATCCGACCAAGACTAGCTAATAAGTTTTTTACATCTGAAATAAGCTTTGGCTCTCAAGAGACAAAACACGGATAGAAAACAAAAAAAAGAGTTACAATTTTAGTATTTTCTCTGCTGTCGAGCGCTCATACCGCTGCGACGGTATAATTTATATCTGAGGGAACGAGTGTAGTACGGCAAAATTCAAAGTCCCGCTACGAAGTTATGGAGGAGACACGCGACCATTATTATAATAATCAGTAGTTCTCCATTCAGGCTGACTGGGTCGCAGGGTAAAAGTGAAACATCGGGCAAGGAATGACTTTACTGCTCGTTTGATACATTTCAGAATTTATCAATCATCAGTTATGCAGGAGTGGGCAGACCAGTCTGTGAATATTTGTCTCACATGCAACTTGAAGTGGGGGTGGGGGCTGCTATGTAACCCAGTATACTGCAGAAATAACAAAAAGAAGACACCAATGTTTTTCAGTCATTAAATTTCCTATTTTTTTCCATTAAAAGATTTCCCAAGATTTCCAGGCCAAAATTCCAAATTTCCCTAAGATCATTTTTCTCCTATGTGGGAACAAATTTTACTTTACTTCTTTTCATAGCCACAAATGAAATTTGAGTTGCTACTTAAATTTTTACTCATTACTCTTTCGTCACATTCGTCTGAAAACAAGATATGTATGAATAACACCTCATTTTTCTTTTCAAGAAGACATTTTTGACTGTAATACATTACAACACATTTACTGCAGCTAAATTTATAATGTTTTATTGTAATGTGCAGTACATACTAACACTTTGTGGTTTACAGAACGTCTTCAGTTGAAGTGTGGGTTTTTTTTTTTTTTTTTTTTTTTTTTAATTTAATCCACAGCCATTTGATGAAGATTAATTTTTGAAAGCACAAAATGGTTAGCAAAAGGTACTACATATAATCTTTTGCAGAAAGACTTTGTGCACATTGGCAGTAAATGAAATTTTGTTTGCTACCATTGGAGTGAGAACGAATTTGTGACTGTGCAAACAAAAAACTGTTGTGCTGAGAAGTATGTACATTACTTAATACTTTACAGACCGAGCCCGAGCATAGCTCGTGCCACATTGCCGTGTTCAAAAGATCACATGAAGTGTAGCTCAGGCCGCGATTTTCTCGATTCAGCTTACGTCTTAACTTGCCCTTGAAATCTCAAAATTAGTCAGGGAAAAATGGGGAAACTTATGGCAACCTTGATTATGCCCAGGTCTGCCAGACAATGAGATAGTGTCAAAACTAAGTGCACAGTAATAAAATAATTTTCTCATCTCTCTCACGGTTTTATCGAGAAAGTGAAGTGACATTTAGTAACGACCATGGTGCAAACGGTGCGCATGTCCCTCAGACGGCGGACAACATCCCTCTGCGCATCATGCTGCTGCTGATGGACGAGGTGTTCGACCTGAAGCAGCGCAACCAGTGGCTGCGGCGGCGCATCGTGACGCTACTGCGCCAGATCATCCGCACCATGTTCGGCGACATCGTCAACCGCCGCATCCTCGACTATGTGCTGCTCATGACCAGCCCGGACCAGGTGGCAGACTACCTGCGCGCCTTCAAGTGAGTGGCATCCAGAGTGAGGAGTACTTTCCCTCTGTAAGCTGGCTTTTTATTTTAAACAAAACAGTTAGTCTCATTACCCAGCAATTCTGTAATTTTGCTCCCTCGGGCACTATAGATTTCTGTCACAGTAAAAATTATTTTGCCAGTTTAATATTTTATTTTAGCCCTTGGAAATAGTCAGTGAAAGTCTGTGACTGTAAAAGCAGCAGTTTTGTCTGTGTAGACCATACTCGGAGTCACGTTGCATCCAGTCTGGGTAAAATGTGGAGCTGTCAAAAAAATTGTCTGTCATCTGTGTCGGGAATGACCAAGTGTTATGGATAATGTCGTGTTGACCATTTGTAGTAATACGTGGAGGTGAGCCCTCTACCCTGCTGACGAGACACAGACAGATGTGCCGAGTTGACGTGGCCGTAACCTATGCCGGAGCGACGTAACGGTGACGTATGCCGACAACTGCGAGCTGCTTGTGTGTCGTAAATGGTCACCACGAAAGCAGCCACGACACTCAATTGTTGCTGATAAATACAACAGAGTATTACAAGTAATAAAATGTTCTGCGCTATAGTGCTGTGGTCGAATGAATTCCCGTTAAAATCCAATATTTCATCTCCGTCTGTGGAGGACATTTTTGAGGGAGATTGTAGATTCTTTGAGTGTCCGATTCACACCCTGACTCGCTAGTGACTGCAAAAAAATTCTGTTTGCTTCTGCCTCCTTGCAGTGGCGTGACGTCACACGTTTTGAATACTCGAACGCAACTGGCCATTGTTGACTGTTCTCTTCTGCTGTTGCTGTTACCCCATGGAGAAGACTGCTACACGTCTTCCTCAGCACCGGAACCCAGATATCATTTAATTTCATGCCCCCCTCCTTCCTATTGAAATTCCTGGGTGTTTTACAATCTCTATGGTCTCTCTGTATAACCTTTTGTGGTATTCACTTGAGGCTGTGAGTACTTGAGTCATATCAAAATGAATGTGGTGGTCTCACGACTACAAAACCTGTTCCAAAACAGCTGATCTGTCTATCTCCCCTCTTGTGCAGTTGCCCCTGTGCTCTTCTAGTTGTTTCTTTGAACATTGTTTTTGTAATACCCACATATTCCTCCCCACAACTACACAGAATCCTATAAATTCTTGCTTTTTTCAGTGGTTTGTGAGCATCCTTCGCTGATTTTAGATGCTCCTGTATCTTCTGGGTGGGTTTGTAGATTACCATAATGTTCAATGTTTTCAAAATTTTTCCTGTGCGGTCAGTAACATCCTTTCGAATTCACAAGCGCCTGTGCATCACTGTGATGATCAAGTATTCTGTCAAAAGCTCAAAGTCATGTCTGGCTTTGATGTGCTGAGTAAACCAAAAATGTTATAGATGTGGACATTGATGCATGAAATTTTGATCTTCACAGTTTTGTTCATTGACAAAATAACATATGCACCTGCCACTCAGGAATTTCCTTTATTTATTCCCTGCACTATGCGTTTTCGGAAGTAATTCCCATTATCAAGTGTGAACTTAATGTATTATATCCATAATAATCAGCCAGAAAATCGTAAGCAACTGTCTAACAACCAGATGTCACTTTGGCATGGATAAGAGCGGGGATGCATCATGGCATGGAAGCAATGAAGTCTTCATAGTTTGCTGGAGGTAGCTGGTACCACCTCTGCACACAAAGGTCACCTGATTCCCATAAATTCTGGGGAAGGGGCCGATGATCTCTGATGTCACGTTCAATCACAACCCGGATGAGTTTGATCGGGTTCATATCAGGTGAGCTGGGGGAGGCCAGCACATCAACTGGACCTCTCCACTGTGTCCCTTGAACTACTCCGTGCTGCTCTCATTGAAAAATGCCACTGCTGTCAGGAAACATGTTTCATTGAGTGATGTACATGGTTTACAACCAGTGTACAATACTTCTTGGCCATCATAGTACCTTGTGCAAGCTCCACTGGACCCACGGATGCTCACGTGAATGAGCATAACGGAGCCGCTGCCAGTTTGCCTCTGTCCCGCTGTACAGGAGTTGTTCCTGTGGAAGGCAACAGATTTGCACCCTCCCATCAGCACAATCGAGAAGTTTGTGGGATTCATCAGACCATGTAACACTGTGCACCAACATCCAATGCCGGTGGCCACATGCACACTTCAGGCCCAGTTGCCGGTGTCGCGGTGTTAACATCGGCACATGCACGGGTTGTCGGCTGTGGAGGCCCATCATTAGGAGAGTTCAGTGCACTGTGTGTTCACACTCTGCACAGCATTAAAGTCTGATGTTAGTTCTGCCACTGTTTGCTGCCTGTCCTGTTTTACCAATCTGCCCAGCCTACGATGTCCGACATCTGCAATGAGGGGTGGTTGCCCAACCCCACGACCTCTGGATGTGGCTTCACCTTGGTTTTGCCGTGTGTTGAAAACACCACATTTCTGAAATGCTCATCCCAAACCTTCTGGGCCATAACATTGTGCCCTCGGTCAAAGTAAGGTGGATCGCACGCATTCTCCACAGACAGCATGCTCTCTGAAACTACATGCCAAGTGATGCTGCTATCACCTGGATGTGTTTATGTCAATAGTAGGGCAGTGGTAAATTTTTTCGACGTGGGATTCATACACTGCCTTAAAGATGGGAGAAAGTGGTGGCCAGTGATGAAAAATACCAGGTGATCAAAAAGTCAGTATAAATTTGAAAACTGCATAAATCACGCAATAATGTAGATAGAGGGGTACAAATTGACACACGTGCTTGGAATGACACGGGGTTTTATTAGAACCAAAACAATACAAAAGTTAAAAAAATGTCTGACAGATGGCGCTTCATCTGATCAGAATAGCAATAATTAGCATAACAAAGTAAGACATAGCAAAGATGATGTTCTTTACAGGTAATGCTCAATATGTCCACCATCATTCCTCAGCAATAGCTGTAGTCGAGGAATAATGTTGTGAACAGCAATGTAAAGCATGTCCGGAGTTACGGTGAGGCTTTGGCGCCGGATGTTGTCATTCAGCGTCCCTTGAGATGTCGGTCGATCACGATACACTCGCGACTTCAGGTAACCCCAAAGCCAGTAATCGCACTGACAGAGGTCTGGGGACCAGGGAGACCAAGCGTGACGAAAGTGGCTGCTGAGCACACGATCATCACCAAATGACGAGTGCAAGCGATCTTTCATGTGTCTAGCAGTGTGGGGTGGTTCTAATAAAACCCCATGTCATTCCAAGCATGTGTGTCAATTTTTACCTCTCTATCTACATTATTCCGTTGTTTATTAATTTTTCAAATTTATACTGATTTTTTGATCACCCGGTACTTTGAATGATACATGTGTAACCAATTTGTTTCATTAAAGCCTCAAGTGTTGGGGAAACAAAGTTGTACACCTTGTAGGATAATACGAAAATGAAGCAGGGAGTGTATATACAGAACTGCACAAACAAGTTGTGTAGTAGATAGTTTATTACAAAAATGGTGAAAATAATACATCATTTACATTTTGCTTCATCATGTCAGTTTTCAAAATCCTCGATCATGCGTATATGTCATCATAAAAAAGAAGGCTTTTCACTTAGTATATTCATACTATTTAGCATGGCATCATATTATTGTATAATGGCATCTTACACTTTTATTGAAAGCATTTTAATTACTGTGCAATTTATTATTATATGTACATATATTTTTATGTATTTACGTTCCCTTTATTAGGGCTCGGCAAGAAAAATACACTGTATTTATGAGGTAGTGTGTCGTGGTGTATTGTCCAGTTTAATTGTGCTGCACTGTTGTCAGTATTATGGGCGAGTATTTTGCCTGGTCTATGTTTTTTCATAAGTTGCGATGTACACATAAAGAAAGTAATGTGTCGGAGTTCTGCTGCCATATTCTGTGTAGATACCAAAGTTAGCATGAGACCTTTTGAACAGATAACATGTGTGTTTTTATGCAACTCAATTACAAATAAATTTTTCCCATCCAGTCTCCTTGCATCTCACATAATCACCTAGAAACCTGTGTGTTGTCAACGGACATAAAAAGATTTTAAGATAGTAAGCTCACAATATCACCACAGGAATGTACTCTCTCTGATTAGCACACAGACAGTCTGACTTGTGAAAGAATTTACGCAAAAAACAGCCTCTGTTCACATGTAAATGGCGAATCGAGACATTGATTTGTAGTGATTTATGTGAAGGATGTTAACATTGGCAACATCTCACATAATTTACATCATTTCACAATGTACAGGGGTAAACACTCATTTGATGTTGCTGTATTTCTACAATGAAAGGCCTATTCTTGAGGATGACATGTATATGTGTTGGAGAATTTTAATGTCGGACATGCTCAAGTAAAATTTTAGTGATATATTTTTTTCACAATTTCTGTAATGTACTAGAGTCTACACGACATATTTGTACAGCTCTGTATATACACTCTGTGCTTCATTTTAGTATTCTTTTAGCTTCTGCAGTACTGCTTGAAAATTGTCCAAAGGCTGAAATTGCAGTCCTTTCTACAGTGAACAGCAAATATGACATCCTTTAAGAGAAAAATACGTGGGTATTTATCTCATTTAGGTGTCACTTTCACCCTGTGTAACACTCATATTCTCCACTCCTCCACAACTCAGGAACAGCTTTGTGCCGACTGATGAAATTCAAAGTGTGCATCACCATGCTTGAAGTTCTGGCTGAGGCAGAATACTATGAACGCTATTCTGTATTGGTTAATGCAGACAAAGGAAATGCAATACTAACCAGTGAGATTGAAGAATCTGTGAAGGAGATGAAAAATGGAAAGGCAATGGGAATTCGTGAGATTCCTGTGGAACTGTTAAAGTCATTGGAGAAAGAAGGGAAAAAGGAGTTGTGCGAATTGTGTAATCAAATATACATGACAGGAAAATGGCCAGAGGACTTTACAGAAAGTATCTTAATATCTATAGAAAAGAAAAAGAACAGCGAAAAGTGCGAGGAACATAGAACAGTGAGCCTGATATCTCATGCAGCCAAAGTCTTGCTGAGGACACTCAACAGAAGGCTATATGGAAAGCTGAATTGCGTAATACGACATGAACAATTTGGTTTCAGGCAAGGAGTGGGAACTAGAGAGGGGAGAGGTACTTGGAGAAGAAAAGGTAGGTGTACATTGTGTTCATCGATTTTGAGAAGGCTTTTGACTGTGTCAGATGGGACAAACTGGTGGAAATCCTAAGGAAATGTGGAGTTGACTAGAGGGATGGACAGCTAATTAGAAATTTATATTTGAACCAGAGAGCAAGAGTAAGAATAGGTGGTGTGATGAGTGAAGAAATGGAACTGGGAAGAGGTGTAAGACAAGTTTGTTATTTATCACCAACACTGTTCAATATATATCTGGAGGAAATTATTAGTGAAAGTTTTGATGGAAGGAGGGGAGTTTGAGTAGGTGGTCGGAGAGTGGAGTGTATAAGATTTGCAGATGACATGGTTGTGATGGCAGAGAGTGCAACAGACATGGAACAAATGTTAGATGATCTAAACACAAAATTAGAAGAATATGGAATGAAGATTAACAAGAAGAAAATGAAAAGCATGGTAATTGGAGGAAAGGTGAGGAAACGCTGCATGAAAATAGAGGGAGATGAAATAGAGCAAGTGAATAACTTCAGTTACTTGGGAAGTGTAATAATGGATGATATGTATTGCTCAGCAGAAATTAGGAAAAGAGTTGCAATGGCAAAAGCAGGATTCAAGAGGAAACAGAAATTACTTTGTGGACACTAAACAAAGATCTGAGGAAAAGACTTGCCAAATGTTACATCCAGAGTGTTGCACTATATGGTGCAGAGACCTGGACATTGAGGAAGGAGGATGAAAGAAGACTGGAGGCACTAGAGATGTGGATATGGAGAAGAATGGAAAAAGTGAAATGGGAGGACCGAGTAAGGAATGAAGAAGTATTAAGAAGAGTTGGAGAAGAAAGAAACACGCTGAAAGTTATCAGAAAGAGAACTGGATTGGACATTGTTTAAGGAGGGACTGTTTATTGAAGGAAGCGATAGAAGGAATGGCACGGGGGAAAGGGGAAGAAGAAAAAGAAGATATCAAATGCTGGACAGTATCAAAGGAGGCAAATATTCAAAAATGAAAAGACTGGCTATGGACAGAAAAAAGTGGAAGAGGCTTAACCCGTGACAAGACCTGCTGTAAGGTAGAATACTGTACTACTACTACTAATGCAGACAAAGGAGCAGTACTTTGATTTTTTATAGTGACAGCTTTCAGTTTTAGAATGCAGCTTATATTCTTGTTTTATTTTTGCATTTCCTTTAACTTGAGCTATCACATGATATCAGTTATGGCCAGTGTCACCAGTCCAGATTATAAGTGCTCCCACTAGACTATTGTCATTGGCTCTGCTGTCTCATGTGCTATGATAAATGTGCAAAATAACATCATTTTTTCCGTAAACAGAGCTGCACAATTAACGTATTAGGTTGTCACATAAGTTTGTAGCATTTTTGTTATCCGTGTTGGTATTCCAGTTGCTATGGCTTTATTTATCGGCTGTCATGTTTTATAATAGGCTTTCAAAAATAAACAAGCCAGAGGCATAATTACAGAAACCAGTACCTGTATGGTAGTAATATTCTCTCTGGCTGTTGAGACAATTTTCCCACTGTGACACGAGGCGGTGAATGGCTGTCTCATAAAATTCCTGGGGTAGCGATGTTAACCAGTTCCGTACGTGCAGCTGGATGTCGTTGTCCGAGGTGAATCGTTTGCCCCTCAGAGCCTTTTTAAGTGGATCAAAAATGCCGCAATCACAGGGAGAGTGGTCTGGACTGTACGGAGGGTGGCCGAGGACCTCCCGTTTGAATTTGTGTGGGAGTGCCGCGACTGTGTCGGCTGTACGAGGCTTTGCATTGTCGTGGAGCAGAATGACCCCACGGGTGAGATTGGCTGGTCGTTTTGATTTGATCGCTCGGTGAAAGTTGGTCAGGGTTTGCGAGTAAAGCTGTGCATTCACTGTTGTCCTGTGCTGCAGAAAGTGAATCATAAGGGGGCCATCTTGTTCAAAGAAGTATGTCAGCATAACCTTTCCTGCACTTGTGTGGATGGGCTCGGCTTTTTTCCGTGGTGGTGACCCCGGATGCTTACACTGGAGACTTTGTCTTTTGCTTCCGGTTCGAAGTGACGTCACCGTGACTCGTGTCGAAGACCGTGTGTCACCCGTCGGGCACACACTTTGCGCGTCTGTAGTCATTTCTTCACGACGGTGTGAACACTTCCGATGCTCCATCCGAACGCGGCTGCTACGGCTTTCACTCCTCCACTCGGTGGTCCTGGGAATGATTGCATCCACCAGCTAGATGATGTAATCGGTAATACAGTGTGGTGCTCCAGACCGCGCATCATCGGCTAGCGACACCGGTTCTTCCCTCGAGCACTTGGGCCGAGCCTTGCCCCTCGCGAGGGACGTGCAGTGTTCACCGTACACTTGTGACATTCGTCGATCAGTGTCTGTTCCTCCTCCTCCTTTCGCTGTCAGAAAATGAACGACGCCCCTCTGCTCTTCTGTTGGTGCCGCCGTGTCACTGTGTGCAGTGCGACTGGCAGCATTCGACGATATACACGTGCTGCTGCTAGCTCTGTATAGTCGTGTGATGTGCAGACGTGCCCTCTAGTGACGGGCTGTGAACTTCCACGCTGTGGTCAGAACCTCTCCTCGTTACACGCGCCACAATATTACCCTCCTGTCACCCGTTCGCGCAATCCCGACTCCGGCTCGTATCTTTTGGAATGTCCCTTATATTTGTAGTTCACTGTTGACGTTTGACGGCACACATTGTCATTTTGTGATTTGAAGATAATGAGTGGAGCTGTGGATAAAACTGAGTTCCAAGTGTAGAAATCGGAACATATCCAGCGTATTCTTACGTGAAGAGTTCAATGCAAGGTGACTGCAGTGGGGGCAGCCAGAAGTATTTGCAGCATATATGCGAATAATGCCATTGGACAGAACATGGAAAGAAAATGGTTTTCTCACTTAAGGAAGGTTGTTTTGACATTAGTGACTCTCCATGTTCAGGTAGTAGACCTTTGGGGTTTAATGATGATCTTTTAAACACATTAATGCACAGTGATCCATTTTGGTGTACTTGAGAACTGGCAAATGTGATGAACTGTGATCATTCCACCATTGTGTGACATTTGTACACAATGCTTAAGGTTCAAAAATTGTGTGTTTAGGTAGTGCACACACTAAGCCAGAATCACAAAAATCAGCAGGTGGTCATATGTGCATCTCTGCTTGATTGTCATCAGTTGGCTTATGAACAACAATGACCATTCTCATCATGTATCATTACTGGTGAAGAGAAAGACACATTTATGCTAAAAAAATGGTTCAAATGACTCTGACCACTATGGGACTTAACTACTGAGGTCATCAGTCCCCTAGAATTTAGAACTACTTAAACCTAACTAACCTAAGGACATCACACACATCCATTCCCGAGGCAGGATTCGAACCTGCAACCGTAGCAGTCGCACAGTTCCAGACTGTAGCGCCTAGAACCGCTCGGCCACCCCAGCTGGCTTCATGCTAACATAATGAAAAGAAAGGAATAGTCGTGCCCAGACAGAGCAGCAACTCCCCATACAAAGACCGATGTGCATCCACAAAAGATAACGGTATGCTTCTTGTGCGAGGGTGATGATGTACTACGAATTGCTTCGGCGAAGTGTAACAATCGCTGCCGAAACTTGTTCCTAACAGCTGAGATGTCTTGCAGACACAAACCGAGGACAATGACTGCGAAGACTACGCAAAATGATGCTACTCGACAATAACGGGTGCACACGTCTTGCTAGACTGACACCGACACAACTTCTATATAGTGTTTTTAAGTCATTTCCCACCTACCTTCTTCACCTGATCTTGCACCCTCAGTTTTTCGCCTTTTCCGCTGTCTATTGAACGAGGGTCAAGAATCTCCTTTCCGGCTGAAAATGTACTCCAAATGTGGCTCTGTGTGTTCTTCACCTCGGAGCGAAGTGATTTCTACAACCTCTGTATTCAAAAGTTACTACAACATTGGCAAACTGTTGTAAATATTGGAGGAGAACATTTTGTTGTTGACTAGATTCTCTGTTATGTGTATCTGTTGTGTTATTAAACATATGCAAGAATACTACAACGGATGCACCAACCCAATATGTTATTTAAATAATGGTATCACGAAACTTCCGAAAGCTGCTTAATGCATATTCATTTACTGACAACAAGTTTCAATCAGGAGACTATCTTCATATTGTGGATACTATTACATCAGGTTAAAGGAAGATTCCTTGGTGCCAAGTGCATAATTGTTGTAAGTTATGGTATCTTGTCACTTAGACGTGTGGCCGCTGTGTTATACTACTTTTGCTATTAGCCACTAACTGCACAAATTGGCAGTCCTTTGCAGTATTCAGCTTAATGTCTCACAAATTTTGCAAACTCAGGTTTCTGATATGACTTTGCTGAGACAGTAATGTGAATAGTGCAAAATAATGTCAATTTGTGCACTTAGTGAGCACTGCTCGTGGCCTCGCGGTAGCGTTCTCGCTTCCTGAGCACAGGGTCCCGGGTTCGATTCCCGGCAGGGTCAGGGATTTTTCCTCCCTTGAGATGAGTGGGTGTTGTTGTGTCGTCTTCATCATCATCATCATCATCATCATCATCATCATCATCATCATCATTCATCCCCATTATGGTCAGAGGAAGGTGATGGCAAACCACCCCCACTAGGACCTTGCCTAGTACGGCAGTGCGGGTCTTGCGCATCGTTCCCCTACACTCCGTCACAGAGTATGGGACTTTCCATCATCATCATCATCATCATCATCATCAGTGAGAAATAGAAAAGAATGCGTAAGATAGTGGTTGCATGTATAAGTGGTGGTGGTGATGGTGATGAAGAACAAGAAGAAATGATGAGGACAACACAAACACCCAGTCCCCAGACAGAGAAAATCTCCAACCTGGCCCGGAACCCCGTGATCCAAAGAGGTAGCAATGCTAGGCTCTAGACCACGAGCTGCGGACACGGATAAGTGATGTGCTGCAATTTGAAAGGTACCTGTTGGATCTATCATTTTCTCCCCGCCTATTTTATCTTTTTCAAGATGTACAAATATTTTACAACTATCTCAGAGATATTAAGTCGGCCAGCTTCAATACTTTCCAATTCTGAGAGGTTCGTAAACTCTTTGCACAACCACTGTATCGAAAAGCTTGTATTTGGCGAGCCAGTGGCCTTCAGCCAGTCACGTGCTCTGACAGTAGAGTATCCATTTGCTTCTTGCTCCAAAAGGATGCTTGCCATTACAGTGGCATTGCTTTTACTGTAGAGTTGAACACAATTTCTTGGAGTGATGAGATATGCTTTGTATCGGAACCATATTTTGAGGAATCTGCTGTTCTGATGAAATTTTGCATGGATGGGCGCCCGCAATTACGTCGAGTAACTTGTTCGATGCATCAAATTACTGATACGACAGTTACAAATTTTTTTATTGTGCCGAGTTCTATGCTGCAGTTTGAGGTGATTTAGGTCATGACTTTGTGTCCTTCCATGAACTGGTGTTGACTTGTGTGTATTCATATTTTCTAAGTTAATTTGATTCTGTTTCGTACTCAACTCCTCCATAAATTTTGTGAGAAAGAGAAGGTCCATATGCCAAATGATATCAGATTGTGATAACGAAGATGTAAGCGTATTTTGCAAAGCTAAATATAGACACAACTTCCACTGTGCTTGTAATTTGTGCTTATGCTTTTTGTACACTTTAACTGCACACATTGAACAGTCACAGCTAGCTAGATCATTCTGTTGTTGATGATTTGCTTAAATATGGTGCACGTAGGTTGCTTCCATCTTGCTGATCTAAGGTTAGGCAAAAACGGACCAAGTGAGTTAGTCCTGTCCATGAAGCAATGCGATTAGAATAGATTTTGGCATACTCTCTCTGCAAGGTAGTCAGTGCTGACGACTTCGCTGTTGAGCACCCTCAGCCATAAATCGTCATCAATGTAGTCAGTCATTTCAATTGTGAAGTAAGGTAAGTTGACAGAGATTGCTTTTGGCAGACATGAGACTCTTATATACGGTAGCACCTCGGAATGGTGTCCATTTTACATGCAAGACATGTGGATGTGCTATGGGGTGGTTCTTATTTCAAAATCTTGGCTATTGCATTTACTGTGAATATAGGAGCACATACTGAGGGGAAAAAGCCCCATTACACTGTGGATTGCCACAAGTGTGTAGCTAGTACACATTAGTGGACACTGTTGCTCTGTTTGCTTACATAGAAGAGACAGTCAATTGAAAATGAGACAGAGGGAGAAAAAACAATTAATCAGTTTCTTACTTCAGAAGTAATCAACTTAACTTAATACATGTATCTCAGTGTGAGACAAGATGGTCAATGCCTATGTGGAAAAATGTTTGCATTTGCTTACAGATCCACGACTGTATACAGGTGTGCACCTGCTTGTCGGAAGCAAACTGACGCCACGAATGTCTTCTTTGGGGCTCCAAAATACGGAAATCGCATGAGGAGGATGTGCCACGGCTTCCCAGTGAATCTTCTGCAGTGTTGTTGAAACAACCTTGGAAATTTGTTGACAGGCATTATCCTGCCACGGAATGATGCCATCCGTCAAAATTTTCTGGGTGTTTGGCACGCTTCACTTTTTGCTAAGTGTCCGCATACTGCTGTGTGCTAATTCTGGCATTGTTTTCCAGAAAGTCAGTGAGCACCGGGCCCTTGCAAAAGGGTAATTGTGACTTTCCTGGAACGGTCGTGCCAGTTGTTTTCATTACACTGTAAAGTTCTGCTGGGAAACCCTTGCACATCCTCTATGCAGTCCCAATAATCTCTTCCCATGTGATATATTATTGAATGTTCAACTGTGTCATTAATAATGTGTTATAAACATATATGTTTTAATCAACTGTTTGAACATTTGTATTTTGGAAAAAAAACAAAAAACAAAAAAATTGGGAGTATTAGGACCCTGTGATCTTACTCCAAAACAGACATTCAGCCAATTCAACAAAGTATTATAGATGCCAAATTCATTACAATGCTCAAGTAATTATTAAGATTTGTACAGTTGATCTCTCTTGCTTGAAACATATGGTGGTCTTGCATCGTTGAACATACAAATGCCCACCTATGATTTCACATATCATGTATGTGTATCATTTCCATTTTGGTTACGGGCTACCATCATTTGTTGCCATTATAATATTCCAGTAACAGTTTGGCACACAATGTATTAAAAAACAGGGGTTGATGAACATCGTATGATGCTGGCTGGATCAGAATTTTCCCCCATGATATTGGATTATTGTACTGTGTGTCATGGCCAGAAAAAGGAATCAGCAGTTCCTTTGTTTGTCATAAAGTGATATTATATGTGCACCATTTAGGATTAGACCAGTAAAAAAAAGTAGCAAAATCATTCAGTCTTGAAAACGTTACATCACTTGGAATTTGACATGTATTTCTGCAAACCTAATCATGACTGTGTGCGGGATACTCAAGTGGTTGATGTAAAAAAGAATTTAATCATTTTAAATCATGTGTAGAAAACGTTACCAGTTCTTTCATGCATAGTAGCTGTGTTGGGAAAGAACCAGATCTGCAAGTCCTAATAGAAAGCGCTGAAGCTAAGCTGGCTAAAGCCGGAAATAAGTTAAGTTGAAATTTTTTCAAACGACCTGACAGTGATCAGAAAGGATAGATTAAATACAGTTGGTGGTGGAGTACTTATTTCTGTCAGAAGTAGTTTACCTTGTAGTGAAATTCAAGTAGATAGTTCGTGCGAAGTTGACCATCGGACTAAACTTTTAGTTGGATCGTTTTACTTAGCCCCCAACTCAGATGATGTGGGTGTTGAACAGTTCACAGAAAACTTGAGTCTCATTTCAAATAGGTATCCCAATCATACAATTATAGTTGGTGGTGACTTCATTCTACCCTCAATATGCTGGAAAAATTATGTGTTTCAAGCCGGCAGCAGGCATAAAACGTCATCCAAAATTGGACTGAATGCTTTCTCAGAAATTTTTTTTGAACAGTTAGTATACAAGTCCGCCTGAAGCGTAAATGGTTACGAAAGTGTACTTTTCCTCTTAGCAACAAATAATTCTGAACAAATAGGGAGTATTGTGACGAATACACGGATTAACGGCCACAGGGCAGTCGGTGCCAGGCTGAATACCATAACATCCTCAACCATCAAAGAGAAACACAAAGTACATCTATTTAAAAAAGATGATAAAAATGCTCTTAAATGCCTTTTTAAGAGACAGTCTCCACTCCTTCCATTCTGATCATGTAAGCGTAGAAAAGATGTGGAATGATTTCAAAGAGATAGTATCAACGGAAATTGAGAGATATATATACTACATAAATTAATAAGTGATGGTGCTGATACCCCATGGTACACAAAACGGGTCAGATCACTGTTGCAGAAGCAGTGAAAAAAGCATGCCAAATTTAAAAGAGTGCAAAATCCCCGAGATTGGCAGAGTTTTGCAAAAGTTCGAAAGATAGCGCCTACTTCAATGCGAGATACTTTTTATAATTTCCACAATGAAACTCAGTCTTGGAATCTGGCAGAAAACCCAGAGAGATTCTGGCCATACATAAAGCACACCAGTGGCAAGACGCAATCAATACCTTCACTGCACAATAACAAGGGTGAAGTCACTGATAAGTGCCACAAAGCAGGGATATTAAACACGGTTTTCCGACAAGGTAAATATTCCTGAATTCTGATCAAGAACAAATGCCAAGATGAGAAATAGAGAAGTAGATATCCTCAGTGTAGCAAAGCAGCTTAAATCCCTTAATAAAGACGAGGTCTCCAGTGCAGATTTTATACCAGTCAGGTTGTTTTCAGAGTATGCTGATAAAATAGCTCGAAATATCCGCACCTAAAGACTGGAAAATTGCTGAAGTCACACCAATACCAAAAAGGGAAATAGTAGTAATCAGCTCAACCACAGGCCTATATCACAAAAGTCGATTTGCAGGAGGATTTTGGAACATATACTATGTTTGAATATTATGAATTACCTCGAAGAAAATGATTTATTGACGCATAGTCAGCATGGATTGAGAAAATATCATTATGGTGAAACACAGCTAACTCTTTATACTCATGAAGTAATGAGTGCTATCAACAGGATATGTCAAATTGATTCCATATTTTTAGATTTCCAGAAGGCGTTCGACACCGTTCCTCACAAGCATCTTCTAACCAAACTGCATGCCTATGGAATATCGCGTTAGTTGTGCGACTGGATTTAAGATTTCCTGTCAGAAAGGTCACAGTTCATAGTAATAGGTGCAGAGTCATTGAGTAAAACAGAAGTAATGTCTGGCATTTCCCAAGGAAGTGTTATAGGCCATCTATTGTTGCTAAGTGTTATAGGCCATCTATTGTTGCTAAGTGTTATAGGCCATCTATTGTTGCTAAGTGTTATAGGCCATCTATTGTTGCTAAGTGTTATAGGCCATCAATTGTTGCTGATCTATATTAATGAGATAGGAGACAATCTGAGTAGCCCTTTTAAATTGTTTGCAGATGGTGCTGTCATTTACTGTCTTGTATATGACCAAAAGGAATTGCAAAATGATTTAGATAAGAAATCTGTATGGTGCAAAAAGTGGCAATTGACCCTGAATAAAGAAAAAAGTGAAGTTACTGACATGAGTACTAAAAAAAATTCGCTAAATTTTGATTACGCAATAAGTCACACAAATGTGAAGGTTGTACATTCAACTAAATACTTAGGGATTACAATTACAAATAACCTAAATTGGAACGATCACATAGATAATGTTATAGGTAGAGCAAACCAAAGACTGTGATTCATTGGCAGAACACTTAGAAGGTGCAATAGGTCTATTAAAGAGACTGCTTACACCACACTTGTCCGCCCTATTCTGGAGTATTGCTGTGCGGTGTGGGATGCGCATCAGGTGGGACTGACAGATGACATCGAAAAAGTTCAAAGAAGGGCAGTTCACTTTGTATTATCATGAAATTGGGGAGATAGTGCCACAGAAATGATAAGTGAATTGGAGTGGGAATCAATAAAATAAAGGCTTTTTCATTGCAATGGGATCTTCTCATGAAATTTCAGGGATCTTCTCATGAAATTTCAATCACCAGTTTCCACCTCCGATTGCGAAAACATTCTGTTGGCACCTGCCTACATAGGGAGAAATAATCATCACAATAAAATAACCAGAAATCAGGGCTCACACAGAGAAATTTAATTGCTCGTTTTTCCTGTGTGCCGTTTGAGAGTGGAAAGGTAGAGCGACAGCTTGAAAGTGGTTCATTGAACCCTCTGCCAGGCAGTTTTATTGAGAATAGCAGAGTAATCACGTAGACGTAGATATATACATTATTTCACCAAATTGTTCTGGGGGAACGAGACCACCTCCTTCATCTGATGAAGTATCTGATGTTTCTGGTAACTGTGATCTGTTGTATGCCCAAATACTGTATGCACCAGGTTCTAACATAATGACATCTAGTACATGTAATGGACTCAATGCTACTCCATGAGCATCGTAGGTTTGCCGATTTGTAGGATGCATGATATTATTACCGACACCACCACTACCATCAGAGCTGTCAATTTTAACAACAAAACGACCTTGAAAATTAGTCAAAATTTACCTGTTAGAACATGAAGAAAAAGGCAAGCAGTAGAACCCATAAAAAAGATTGGCTTATGCCTGCGACCATCTAGAGAGGACTGTGATCGGGAGAAAATGTTGCTTCTCTTATATACCTCCCCAGCTAGTAGCACAGATGTGATGCCATTTGTTGTTTACTGTTTGCATAAATGTCATTTACGTCAGTGCTGACGAGCAGCCTCGGACCGGTAACTTGCCGACAACCACTCCCACCGCCTCCACAGCGGTGTGACACCACACTGTTCCATTCTGAAGGAGGGAGCAGAGTTTGCATGGAATGCAATTTCCATATTTATGGAGCCCCGAGGAAAGACATTTGTTCTTGGCGATTTGCTACACAGGTACAGTTGTGGTTATGTAGGCATCTACAGACATTATTCTGTAAAGCCACTGACCGTCTTACCTCACCGTGGGATAAACATATTAACAGTTAAGTCAGTTATTTTTGAAATACTAATCAGCTTACGCCTTTTCTCATCCTATACTGAGACTTGTAAACCCTTTACTGTCCATTGTGCTCAATTATACGAAAATCGTGATATTACATTTTATTTTGGGTATCATTATAGTGTCCTGACTGTCGTGTGGCTCTGAGTGTGACTGATACTTAATTGCAAACATACGTATCTTAAAGACTGACAGTTACGTACTCGCCACAGAGGACCCTTCCTGTAACCTGATGTAACGATATCTGTGCCTCGGATACGGTCACCTGACCGGAACGGGTTGTCGATAAACAAATAGGCATGACAGCAGCTACCGGAGGTTTCACAATATTGTTTTTTAAATACACGTTTGTATACACAGTTGTATTTATGTATGGAAATATGCAGCTTATCAGTGCGGTTTCTCACGACCTGTTGCCCGTGTCGCAGGCAGGCGCTGTGGCCCAACGGGGCGCGGGCGGAGGGGCGGCCGCCGCGGGACGAGGCGACGCGCAGCCGCACCCGCGTGGCCGCCAAGGTGGCGCTGCTGTCCAGCCTGTCGGGTGAGTTGCGACCCCTGCTAGCGAGAGCAGCCGGCTGGGCGAGTTCGTATTCGCGGCCTCTGTTTGGACTTCCTCCGTAAATCGTGTGAGACGTTCAGTTTGCTAACAATAATCTGATTAGTCGACTTGCAATGAACAGAAATACCCTTTGATAGTTTATCCAGTTAATGGCACTGTGCTACTGGTTAATTGCAGTATATAATAACACACAGTTTTCTGGTGACCTATTATGTTGACACGTAAAAATGCAGCACTTAAATGAAACGTAATCATCAATTTAGACAAAATTGCCTGCAGAGAGCAGTGACTTGATGCTATATTTAGGTTAAAATGAACAGTCAAGATCACAGTAATATTTGTTTATTTACTGGTTTCGGTTTATGTGAAACCCATCTTCAGAACTCTGGCCCCTATGGATGGTGCTGCCAGCTCGTCGGTTTTCTCGTGATGCCACCAAGAAAACTGAGGCGCTGTCAGCACCAACTGTAGGGTGGCCAAAAATTTTGAAGATGGCTTCTTCATAAGCCGAAACTGGTAAATAGACAAATATTATTGCAATCTCAACTGTTCATTGTAACCAAAACATAGAGAGGCTTTAAAAAATACCTGTAATATAAACAAATTGTGTGCTATACTCACTCGAGCAACTAGACCATGTACTCTTCATTCTTCATCCAGGTGTTACGTGACTGTCGTTTGTTCTGAGTATGCATTGGTAGTGCAGTCCTTCACTAATTGTTATTAGTCAAGTGTATGAAATGTGTATAATTTGTCAGTCTTACAGTGGAGAGGAAAGCAGTTCCGTGCACAACACAGCTTTACGACAATTTCAAATACATGATTTTATATAAAAAGGTTATACATAAGAGATGTGATCATAAATTAAAGTAACACGAATTTTAATTTTCCGGGTTTTATACATCCAATTTACATTTTTTAATCCCGTGGTGTACATGTTTCTAATGTATGTGTGCATTTTCAGCTGTTTTGAATATGTGATGTATTGTTTATAATCGAAAAGGTGGTGTGTGTTTTTGAGAGCTCAGTGAATTTTTATTTTCCAAAAGTATGGATCAAAGAATTTGCAGTAAAGTATTCTTAAATGAAATATTCTGCAGCAATGCATTCGAAATGCTTCCTGTGGCTTTTGGCGAATCTACTATAAGCAAGACAAGAGTTAACAAGTGACTTAAACATTTCAAAGAGGGTTGAGAGGATATTGAAGGTGATAGCTGTCTTGGCCTGCCCCCATGAACCATGGACCTTGCCGTTGGTGGGGAGGCTTGCGTGCCTCAGCGATACAGATAGCCGTACCGTAGGTGCAACCACAATGGAGGGGTATCTGTTGAGAGGCCAGACAAACGTGTGGTTCCTTAAGACGGGCAGCAGCCTTTTCAGTAGTTGCAAGGGCAACAGTCTGGATGATTGACTGATCTGGCCTTGTAACAATAACCAAAACGGCCTTGCTGTGCTGGTACTGCGAACGGCTGAAAGCAAGGGGAAACTATGGCCGTAATTTTTCCCGAGGGCATGCAGCTTTACTGTATGATTAAATGATGATGGCGTCCTCTTGGGTAAAATATTCCGGAGGTAAAATAGTCCCCCATTCGGATCTCCGGGCGGGGACTATTCAAGAGGATGTCGTTATCAGGAGAAAGAAAACTGGCGTTCTACGGATCGGAGCGTGGAATGTCAGATCACTTAATCGGGCAGGTAGGTTAGAAAATTTAAAAAGGGAAATGGATAGGTTAAAGTTAGATAGAGTGGGAATTAGTGAAGTTCGGTGGCAGGAGGAACAAGACTTCTGGTCAGGTGACTATAGGGTTATAAACACAAAATCAAATAGGGGTAATGCAGGAGTAGGTTTAATAATGAATAGGAAAATAGGAATGCGGGTAAGCTACTACAAACAGCATAGTGAACGCATTATTGTTGCCAAGATAGATACGAAGCCCACACCTACTACAGTAGTACAAGTTTATATGCCAACTAGCTCTGCAGATGTCGAAGAAATTGAAGAAAAGTATGATGAAATAAAAGAAATTATTCAGATAGTGAAGGGTGACGAAAATTTAATAGTCATGGGTGACTGGAATTCGGTAGTAGGAAAAGGGAGAGAAGGAAACGTAGTAGGTGAATATGGATTGGGGCTAAGAAATGAAAGAGGAAGCCGCCTGGTAGGATTTTGCACAGAGCACAACTTAATCATAGCTAACACTTGGTTCAAGAATCATGCAAGAAGGTTGTATACATGGAAGAACCCTGGAGATACTAAAACGTATCAGATAGATTATATAATGGTAAGACAGAGATTTAGGAACCAGGTTTTAAATTGTAAGACCTTTCCAGGGGCAGATGTGGACTCTGACCACAATCTATTGGTTATGACCTGTAGATTAAAACTGAAGAAACTGCAAAAAGGTGGGAACTTAAGGAGATGGGACCTGGATAAACTAAAAAACCAGAGGTTGTACAGAGTTTCAGGGAGAGCATAAGGGAACAATTGACAGGAATGGGGGAAAGAAATACAGTAGAAGAAGAATGGGTAGCTTTGAGGGATGAAGTAGTGAAGGCAGCAGAGGATCAAGTAGGTAAAAAGACGAGAGCTAGTAGAAATCCTTGGGTGACAGAAGAAATATTGAATTTAATTGATGAAAGGAGAAAATATAAAAGTGCAGTAAATGAAGCAGGCAAAAAGGAATACAAACGTCTCAAAAATGAGATCGACAGGAAGTGCAAAATGGCTAAGCAGGGATGGCTAGAGGACAAATGTAAGGATGTAGAGGCTTATCTCACTAGGGGTAAGATACATTCCTGGAAATGGAAAAAAGAACACATTGACACCGGTGTGTCAGACCAACCATACTTGCTCCGGACACTGCGAGAGGGCTGTACAAGCAATGATCACACGCACGGCACAGCGGACACACCAGGAACTACGGTGTTGGCCGTCGAATGGCGCTAGCTGCGCAGCATTTGTGCACCGCCGCCGTCAGTGTCAGCCAGTTTGCCGTGGCATACGGAGCTCCATCGCAGTCTTTAACACTGGTAGCATGCCGCGACAGCGTGGACGTGAACCGTATGTGCAGTTGACGGACTTTGAGCGAGGGCGTATAGTGGGCATGCGGGAGGCCGGGTGGACGTACCGCCGAATTGCTCAACACGTGGGGCGTGAGGTCTCCACAGTACATCGATGTTGTCGCCAGTGGTCAGCGGAAGGTGCACGTGCCCGTCGACCTGGGACCGGACCGCAGCGACGCACGGATGCACGCCAAGACCGTAGGATCCTACGCAGTGCCGTAGGGGACCGCACCGCCACTTCCCAGCAAATTAGGGATACTGTTGCTCCTGGGGTATCGGCGAGGACCATTCGCAACCGTCTCCATGAAGCTGGGGTACGGTCCCGCACACCGTTAGGCCGTCTTCCGCTCACGCCCCAACATCGTGCAGCTCGCCTCCAGTGGTGTCGCGACAGGCGTGAATGGAGGGACGAATGGAGACGTGTCGTCTGCAGCGATGAGAGTCGCTTCTGCCTTGGTGCCAATGATGGTCGTATGCGTGTTTGGCGCCGTGCAGGTGAGCGACACAATCAGGACTGCATACGACCGAGGCACACAGGGCCAACACCCGGCATCATGGTGTGGGGAGCGATCTCCTACACTGGCCGTACACCACTGGTGATCGTCGAGGGGACACTGAATAGTGCACGGTACATCCAAACCGTCATCGAACCCATCGTTCTACCATTCCTAGACCGGCAAGGGAACTTGCTGTTCCAACAGGACAATGCAAGTCCGCATGTATCCCGTGCCACCCAACGTGCTCTAGAAGGTGTAAGTCAACTACCCTGGCCAGCAAGATCTCCGGATCTGTCCCCCATTGAGCATGTTTGGGACTGGATGAAGCATCGTCTCACGCGGTCTGCACGTCCAGCACGAACGCTGGTCCAACTGAGGCGCCAGGTGGAAATGGCTTGGCAAGCCGTTCCACAGGACTATATCCAGCATCTCTACGATCGTCTCCATGGGAGAATAGGAGCCTGCATTGCTGCGAAAGGTGGATATACACTGTACTAGTGCCGACATTGTGCATGCTCTGTTGCCTGTGTCTATGTGCCTGTGGTTCTGTCAGTGTGATCATGTGATGTATCTGACCCCAGGAATGTGTCAATAAAGTTTCCCCTTCCTGGGACAATGAATTCACGGTGTTCTTATTTCTATTTCCAGGAGTGTAGATACTGCCTACAGGAAAATTAAAGAGACCTTTGGAGATAAGAAAACCACTTGTATGAACATCAAGAGCTCGGATGGAAACCCAGTTCTAAGCAAAGAAGGGAATGCAGAAAGGTGGAAGGAGTATATAGAGGGTCTATACAAGGGCGATGTACTTGAGGACGATATTATGGAAATGGAAGAGGATGTAGATGAAGATGAAATGGGAGATACGATACTGCGTGAAGAGTTTGACAGAGCACTGAAAGACCTGAGTCGAAACAAGGCCCCGGGAGTAGACAACATCCCATTAGAACTACTAACGGCCTTGGGAGAGCCAGTACTGACAAAACTCTACCATTTGGTGCGCAAGATGTATGAAACAGGCAAAATACCCTCAGACATCAAGAAGAATATAATAATTCCAATCCCAAAGAAAGCAGGTGTTGACAGATGTGAAAATTACAGAACAATCAGTTTAATAAGCCACAGCTGCAAAATACTAACACGAATGCTTTACAGACGAATGGAAAAACTAGTAGAAGTTGACCTCGGGGAAGATCAGTTTGGATTCCGTAGAAATACTGGAACACGTGAGGCAATACTGACCTTACGACTTATCTTAGAAGAAAGATTAAGGAAAGGCAAACCTACGTTTCTAGCATTTGTAGACTTAGAGAAAGCTTTTGACAATGTTGACTGGAATACTCTCTTTCAAATTCTAAAGGTGGCAGGAGTAAAATATAGGGAGCGAGAGGCTATTTACAATTTGTACAGAAACCAGTTGGCAGTTATAAGGGTCGAGGGGTATGAAAGGGGAGCAGTTGTTGGGAAGGGAGTAAGACAGGGTTGTAGCCTCTCCCCGATGTTACTCAATCTGTATATTGAGCATGCAGTAAATGGAACAAAAGAAAAATTCGGAGTAGGTTTTAAAATCCATGGAGAAGAAATAAAAACTTTGAGGTTCCCCGGTGACATTGTAATTCTGTCAGAGACAGCAAAGGACTTGGAAGAGCAGTTGAATGGAATGGATAGTGTTTTGAAAGGAGGATATAAGATGAACATCAACAAAAGCAAAACGAGGATAATGGAATGTAGTCGAATTAAGTCGGGTGATGCTGAGGGAATTAGATTAGGAAATGTGACACTTAAAGTAGTAAAGGACTTTTGCTATTTGGGGAGCAAAATAACTGATGATTGTTGAAGTAGAGAGGATATAAAATGTAGACTGGCAATGGCAAGGAAAGCGTTTCTGAAGAAGAGAAATTTGTTAACATCGAGTATAGATTTAAGTGTCAGGAAGTCATTTCTGAAAGTATTTGTATGGAGTGTAGCCATGTATGGAAGTGAAACATGGACGATAAATAGTTTGGACAAGAAGAGAATAGAAGCTTTCGAATTTTGGTGCTACAGAAGAATGCTGAAGATTAGCTGGGTAGATCACATAACTAATGAGGAAGTATTGAATAGGATTGGGGAGAAGAGAAGTTTGTGGCACAACTTGACTAGAAGAAGGGATCGGTTGGTAGGACATGTTCTGAGGCATCGAGGCATCACCAATTTAGTATTGGAGGGCAGCGTGGAGGGTAAAAGTCATAGAGGGAGACCAAGAAATGAATACATTAAGCAGATTCAGAAGGATGTAGGTTGCAGTAGGTACTGGGAGATGAAGAAGCTTGCACAGGATAGAGTAGCATGGAGAGCTGCATCAAACCAGTCTCAGGACTGAAGACCACAACAACAACAACAGCTGCCTTGGGTGCCCTAGCACATCAGTTTCCTGATGACAGTGTGAAAGAAATGAAGAAAATGGTTCTGGAAAGTCAGAGTCACCATCAGATAGCTTGGTGGTGATGTCGTTGTATCCTTTTGCTCATGCCAAGCAAATTTTTTGTATGTTTTGGGTACAAAATGTGGAGCAGCAAAGCTTGTTCTGAAATTGTTGACTTTTGACCAAAAATGTCACGTAGACATCACTTAGGAATTGCTGAATGAAGTCGACAATGATTCACAACTTCTGAAGAAGGCTGTAACAGGTGGTGAAACTAGGTGTATGGCTTATGGCGTCAATACCGAGGCCCAGTCATGCCAATGGAAACTTCCTGATGTTTTATCACGTGTGAAGATTCAGCTCACTCTTTTCTTCGATTACATTGGGATAGTGCATCACAAGTGAATGCCTTATGGTTGTACAGTCAATAAGGAATACTACCTAGAAATTATGTGCAGTGTGCATGAATCAATTCGAAGAAAAAGACCAGAATTGTGGCAAAACCACTCGTGCAAATTGCATCACAATAATGCTTCAGCTCACACCTCAATGCTTGTTCATGGTTTTTTGGCAAAAAACAAAACCCTTAAGTTGCCTTAGCAACTATACACTAAACATGAACCAATGCAACTTCTTTGCATTCCTGTGGAGCGAACAATGGAAGGATGTCGTTTTGCCACCACTGGTGGGATAAAAACAGAACCGCTGAAGAAGCTGAACACCATAACGAAAAGTGACTCCTAGAATTGCTTCCAACATTGGAAAAAACGCTACCACAAGTGTATTATAATTCAGGGGATTTCTTTGAAGGGGACAAAGTTTATGTTGGCGAGTAAATATTCTTTAAGAAAAACAAAAAGTTCCATTGCTCATCGATCACACTTCTTAATAGTTTAAAACACGGCACTTAATCTGTACAATATTTCCAGTTTGTCATTATTCAACTTTTCCAGCTATTTGGGGACATTGATATTCCTTATACCTGACATTGATATTCCTTATACCTGGTGTTTCATCCATGCAAGATAATCATTGATTCAGTAGCACACCCACAACTGTCTAGTCGCTGTCACATTCTCTGTAGGATATCACACACGCTTCTCCAAACAGCTGTCCACGTTAACTGCAAGTCAGACCCCGCTTTGCTGCCATGGTACTCTGTAGGCAACCACATACACGAGCTGATGTTACTAATGTGGCACGCAATTCTGTGTGTCGTGGTCTGCCATCTTCCGTCTCGCATGCCGGCATTAGATGTGCAACTTAGCAGTTTCGCTAACTCTGTGTAATGTCTCAGCTCACTGGTGCTACCAGTACTGAGATACACTCCGCATCCCCTTGCTTTGTATTAGTCCGCCTAGTGGAGAATATTGGTTTCTAGTGCCACTTCACTTCACTTTACTACAACAGTGATGAGCGTGTGTTGTTGCGTGTTCTGCACAAATCCCAACACACCCTTTTCTTCATGTTCTGCTTTTGCTGTATCTGCCATGTTATAAAGGTTAAATTATGTGTTTGTGTTGGTAGCATTGTCAAAAATAGTATTGTATCGTTTCATAGTATAAACAGGCATTGTATGTGGAAGTGTTAATGTGTTTCCAAGGAAAAGTGATGAATAGATGGGTAAATCTCTCTAAAAGTAAAGTATGACACCAAAACCAAGTGTTTTTAAGAAACATGGGTTTCATGGTAACAGATTTTTGAATAAAGGGAAACATTGTGTTCAACATGTGGCGTATGAAGTCGCAGACAATGAAATACAGCCAAACTCGTCAGTATCTAGAGAAACACCCATTAGTGCCTCAAAGATTAAAATAAAATGTTGTGATACACAGTTTACTAAAAATGAAGGCGATGTAAATGGTAGGTTTGGTTACATTCTGATAGATTTACACATCCTGTACTGTTAGGTGAATGTGGGTGTGTTGTAAAATATGTGGAGGGCCAGTTAGTTTACATGAAAACAGTGAAGTATCAAAGGGACTATCCAGGAAACTTATTATTAATTGTGCCAGTTGTAAATATACTCATTCATTTTGGAATTCAGATAAGTGTAAAGACAAATATTTTGAAGTAAATGTTAGTTGGTTTTATGGATTGAGAGCTATTGGCAAAGGACAGACTGCAGCAACAACAATGTGTGCGATGATGAATGTGCACACCCACCTTGTAAAATCGACAAGTATGCAGGATTTATTGGAGCTGCTGTGGAATCTGTTGCATGTGAGTCAATGAAGGGTGCTGCAAATGAAGCTGATGAACTAAATGGTAGTATGACTGACATACCAGTAGCTTTTGATGGCACTTGACAGAAGTGCAGCTACAGTTCTAAGAATTCTGTTGCTACGGTGACAAATGTGGGGACTGGAAAGGTAATAGATTTCCAGATTTTAACCAAACATTGTTATAAGTGTAAATCAGGGAATAAAGAAGGGCATATCTGGACAGAAATTATGAAGGAACACATGGTGGTATAGAGGCCTCTGCAGGTATTGACATTTTTAGTCGATCTGTGAATGAAAGTGGAGTGTGTTACACTAAGTTCTTAGGTGGTGGAGACTCAAAAGCATATAATAATGCAGTAGCTGCTCAGCCTTACGGTGAGAAGATTATCGCAAAACTGGAATATGTTGGTCATGTCCAGAAGAGGATGGGCACCAGATTGAGGAAGCTGAAACAAAGTTTGAGAGACAAGAAACTTTCTGATGGTAAAACCATAAGAGGCAGGCTGGCAGACAAAATGATTGATGAACTACAGCAGTATTATGGGATGGCCATTAGAAATAATACTGAGGATTTGTTGAAAATGAAGCAGGCAGTATGGGCTACCTTCTTCCACAGGCTGTCAACTGATGAAAAACCAGTACACAACCTTTGCCCTCCTGGACCTGATTCACAGTGCAATTACCGCAATGCCCAGTACTCGAACAGTTCTTACAGCCATAAACATTCCATCCCAGCAGCAGTCATGGAGATCATAAAACCTATTTACAGAGACCTGACAAATCCTGAATTACTGAAGTAGTGTCTGCATGGTCAGACTCAAAATCCCAATGAGTTGTTCATTAATCTTATACGGACTTACTTACCAAAAATTGTTTTTGTAGGAATGAAGACACTAAAGTGGGATGCTGTTACTGATTTTAATGATGGCAACATTGGTATGGTGAAAGTGCTACAGTATATGGGAGTTCATGCTGGAGCAAACTGCATCAGAGAAATTGAACAGATGGACAAGATTCGCATTGATAAAGCAGAGTATGCAGCACAATAGGCCACAAGGAAGACCTGAAAGAAGAAAAAAAGAAAAAACCTGGAAAAAGATCAAGAGCATGATATACAGTATGGTGCAGGGTGCATCTAAGTGACTAAAAATGAAAAATGAGCATATATTGAGTGAGTTAAAGTCTTTTGAAACTTTAGAAGCCGTTCCTGAAAATTTACATTTCCTGTTACATTTTTCCCTAAATCTCGGAAATTACTTCAACTAGAGTATTCCAATTTTCATGGAGTAATAGCATACATATCCTGAATCTACAGAAGAACATAATGTTATGCATAATTAAAATTATTTAGGACAATGTACAAAAAAAATACAAAATTTTAACTGTGTAATTAAAAAATTTATTTCTGAAAGCAGTGGCTGATATGCAATTATTGTAGTTCAGTAGACTCAGGAGATACAGTTTAATGTGCTGTTAAAGTTTCATGTCGATGGCCACAGTGGTCCCTGAAATACGCGGAAGCCAAGTCACTAAATTTAACATTGTTGGGTTAGGGCTTTCCAACTCCACTTAACCTACAGTGACCCACATCACTGTACTTGAGAACTGGCAAATGTAATGAACTGTGATCATTCCTACATTGTGGGACATTTGTATACAGTGGAGAAGGTTCAAAAATTGGGTGCATGGGTATTGCACACCCTAAGCCAAAATCACAAAATCTGTGGGTGACCATATTTGCACCTGTGCTTTCTGGTCATCAATTAGGTTGTGAATAACACTGACCATTCCTGTTTCAGTATCATTACTGGTGACAAGAAATGATTTCTTCATGCTAATGTAAGGAAAAGAAAGGAATGGTTGAGCCCAAACAAAGCAGAAACTGCCCATACAAAGACCTTTGTGCATCCACAAGAGATAATGTCAGACATCTGGGGGAACAGCAACAGCATTGTGTACTAGAAAACGCTTCCCAGAGGTGTAACTGTCACTGCCGACACTTAACATTAATAAATGACCCGAGAAATGTGAGGAGGAAGATTACACGAAGTGGTGCTACTTCCACATTCTGCTAGACTGACAAAAAACACCGCAAGGGAGTTTGATTGGTGAGTCATTCCGTAGCCACCTTATTCGCCTGATCTCCGAACATGACTTGACGAGTTCTTTGCCCCGAGCCATGTGATTTCTACAGCTGCAGTATAAAAAAGTTACACCAGCATTGGCAAACTGTTGGAAATTGAGAAGAAGAATATATTATGGATGACTAAAGTCTCTGTCATGTTTGTCTGTTGTGTTTATTAAACTTACCAAACTACAAACAGCACCCATTCAATATCCTGAATATGTTGCAAGTGTAATTTGTGGTCAGGACAGAGTCCTGTGTAGTTGTCAGTGCATTATGTTGGAAGTAAGAGAATCTGAGCATGGGAAGGTTCTTTGTACAAGGTCTGTTTAAAAAGTATCCAACCTTTGAGTTTCCTGCGCAAAATAGAGATGATAGTGCGGTGCCACTGTACACACCTTTATGAACACGTGTGAATTTTGTCCCCGCCTTCCAGCGTGTCAGTCACTGTCTGTCTGTCACCGAGTGAGGTGCTACAAAATGTGTTCATCGGATTACCGATTCTCTCAAGATGAGTGAACGTATTGAGCGAAGATACTGCATCAAATTTGGTCAAAATCGTGGCGATTGTGAAAAGCGAAACAATTTGTAAGATTCAGCAGTTGTTTGGAGAAGGTGCGATGGGTGAAACACAAATTAAGTAGTGGTTCAACTGATTCAAAAATGGCCGCACATCAGCGGAGAGTGACCAGCGTTCTGGCAGGCCCCGAACTGCTCGGAGTGCAGCTGTTGTTGAGAGGGTGCAAAATTTGGTGATGGCAGATCGTCGTTTGACAGTGTGGGAGATTGCCTGAGAAGTTGGAATGAGTAAAAATTCTGCACATGCAGTTTTGCATGATGATTTGAACTTGCACCGAGTGGTTGCGAAATTCGTGCCCAGGTTGTTTTCGCTGGAGCAGAAAGACCTCTGTTTTGATGTTGCACAGGACCTTCTGGACACCACCAACAATGGTCCTGGGTTTCTGAACACTGTGATAACTGGAGATGAGTCACGGGTGTATGAGTATGACCCAGACACAAAAAGACAGCCGTAGCAATGGAAGCATCCCGAGTCTGCGAGACCGAAGAAAGTACGGCAGGTGAGAAGCAAAATCGAGGTGATGCTGACTGTCTTCTTTAATATCCGTAGAATTTTGCATCACAAATATGCCCTGGAAGGACAAACAGTGACAAAGGAGTACTATAAAGATATTCTCCGGCAACTCCGTGACACATTTCGGCACCAAAGACCAGACGTATGGATGGCAAGAACTGACAACTGCATCACGACAATGCCCCCACACATTCATCCCACTTGATGCAAAATTTCTTGGCCAAACATAAAATTACAGCCGTTCGCCAACTTGCCTACTCTCCAGGCATGGGTCCTTGTGACTCCTGGGTGTTTCCAAAATTGAAGACGTCATTGAAAGGATCCCGTTTTGAGACTAGAGAAGAGGTAATGCGAAACATGACGACTGAGCTGAACACCATTCCAAAAGATGATGTCCAGAGGTGTTTCCAGTAGTGGAAGGATCGGTGGGCTAAGTGAGTGTAAGCATACGGGGCATACTTCGAAGGGGATTAGGGTCCCAACCTCATCAGGTATTTGAAATATTTTTTCTGGCCAGAGGTCAGATACTTTTTAGACAGGCCTCATACTTGTATGGTGGTACTTCCATAACCAAAGTAGATGAAGTTTTTGGTGTTTCTAGAGGTGTCGTATGGAAGATATATACTGCATACTGCAAAACATCATCTGCTAAGGCACAGTGTGGATGAAATTTGTGTTAAGTGATTGTGACAGGTGGTCATTGAGGAGGGTTGTGACAAAAAATAAAGAGGACAACTACTGAAAAATTCACAACAGAACTGAATTTCACATTCACAAACCTTGGTCAAACCAAAATGACATGAGGGAGGTGCGTAAGCTGGGAAATGCAGGGCGAGGTGGGATTCTGAAACCATTTAGCAGTGATCAAAATGCCCGTAACAGAAAAACACTGGACCGGAGCCATAAAACCTGGATTATGGAGGACTGGAAGATGAGTCTGTTTCACACTTTCCACCAACTTCTGGCCGAGTTCCCATATGGCGTGCACTGTCCCATTCCCATGACGCAGACAGCTTTTAGCCGAGAATGAAACACGGTGGTGTTTCTGTGATCGAGTTGCCAAGCCATTCTGCAATATTCTGTGAGAAGGCTGGAGTACTGCCAAGGATGATGCAAGCATTTTGGCTGATCAGGTCCAGCCTGTGGTAGTGTTTGTTCCCCAGTGGTGGTGCTGTGTTCAGAGGTGTCGAGGCCCCTGATCACACGTTTTGCCTCATCCAGGACTGGTTTTGTGAACACAAGGATGTATTTTGACATCTCCACTGGCCACCACAGTCACCAGATGTCAGCATTATTGAGCCCTTGTGATCTACTTTGGAGAGAGTGTGATCACTGTCTACATCTACATTTATACTCCACAAGCCACCCAACGGTGTGTGGCGGAGGGCACTTTACTGTCATTACCTCCCTTTCCTGTTCCAGTCGCATGTGGTTCGTGGGAAGAACGACTGCTGGAAAGCCTCCGTGCGTGCTCGAATCTCTCTAATTTTAAATTCGTGATCTCCTTGTGCGGTATAAGTAGGGGGAAGCAATATATTAGATATCTCATCCAGAAACGTGCCCTCTCGAAACCTGGCGAGCAAGCTACACCGCGATGCAGAGTGCGTCTCTTGCAGAGTCTGCCACTCGAGTTTGCTAAACATCTCTGTAACACTATCACGCTTACCAGATAACCCTGTGACGAAACGTGCCGCTCTTCTTTGGATCTTCTCTATCTCCTCCGTCAACCCACACTGATGAGCAATACTCAAGTATAGGTCGAACGAGTGTTTTGTAAGCGATCTCCTTTGTTGATTGACTACATTTTCTAAGGACTCTCCCAGTGAATCTCAACCTGGTACCCGCCTTACCAACAATTAATTTTATATGATCATTCCACTTCAAATCGTTCCGCACGCGTACTCCCAGATATTTTACAGAAGTAACT
The DNA here is from genome assembly GCF_023864275.1 of Schistocerca cancellata. Taxonomy (NCBI): domain Eukaryota; kingdom Metazoa; phylum Arthropoda; class Insecta; order Orthoptera; family Acrididae; genus Schistocerca; species Schistocerca cancellata. Next base: position 107,421,044 of record NC_064636.1, on the reverse strand, counting down.
GCTACCAGTGTTTGTTCCCCTAACATATAATCATACAATAAAGGATCCTTCTTTCTATGTATTCGGAATACATTACATTTGTCTATGTTAAGGGTCAGTTGCCACTCACTGCACCAAGTGCCTATCCGCTGCAGATCTTTCTACATTTCGCTACAATTATCTATTGATGCAGCTTCTTTGTATACTACAGCATCATGCGCGAAAAGCCGCATGGAACTTCTGACACTATCTACTAGGTCATTTATATATAATTGTGAAAAGCAAAGGTCCCGTAACACTCCCCTGTGGTACGCCAGAGGTTACTTTAACGTCTGTAAACGTATCTCCATTGAGAACAACATGCTGTGTTCTGCTTGGTAAAAACTCTTCAATCCAGCCACACAGCTGGTCTGATATTCCGTAGGCTCTTACCTTGTTTATCAGGTGACAGTGCGGAACTGTATCGAACGCCTTCCGGAAGTCAAGGAAAATGGCATCTACCTGGGAGCCTGTATCTAATATTTTCGGGTCTCATGAACTTATAAAGGGAGTTGGGTCTCACAGGATCGCTGTTTCCGGAATCCATATTGATTCCTACAGAGTAGATTCTGGGTTTCCAGAAACGACATGATACGCGAGCAAAAAACATGCTCTAAAATTGTGCAACAGATTGATGTCAGAGATATAGGCCTATAGTTTTGCGCATCTGGTCGACGACCCTTCTTGAAAACTGGGAGTACTTGTGCTCTTTTCCAATCATTTGGAACCTTCCGTTCCTCTAGAGACTTGCAGTACACGGCTGTTAGAAGGGGAGCAAGTTCTTTCGCGTACTCTGTGTAGAATCGGATTGGTATCCCGTCAGGTACAGTGGACTTTCCTCTGTTGAGTGATTCCAGTTGCTTTTCTATTCCTTGGACACTTATTTCGATGTCAGCCATTTTTTCATCCGTGCGAGGATTTAGAGAAGGAACTGCAGTGCGGTCTTACTCTGTGAAACAGCTTTGGAAAAATTCCCTTGAAAATCATACAGGACAGACACGAATGGAAGCTGTTATAAATCCCAACTGTTTCCTTATACCGTATGAGGCATGATAATGGGTTCTGTTTTTGGTCTTCCCATATTCTTGCTAACCCTCCGTGTTTGCCTGTCAGTTACCAGATCTTTTCCAGTCCTTGAATCTAGATATATTGCTGTCTATCAAACAATGGAACCTTCAGGTAGGAATATCAACAGCCGGCCACTGTGGTCGAGGGGTTCTAGGCGCTTCAGTCCGGAACCACGTGGCTGCTATAGTCACAGGTTCGAATCCTGCTGCGGGCATGGATGTGTGTAATGTCCTTAGGTTAGATAGTTTCAAGTAGGGGACGGATGACCTCAGATGTTAAGTCCCATAGTGCTTAGAGACATTTGAACCATTTTTGAATATCAACAATGTAGGAAAAGACAGTTTGCTACTTAGGTAAAGAAGACATGTACATGAGGTGTGCTTTCTTGTGTGTGTGTGTGTGTGTGTGTGTGTGTGTGTGTGTGTTTTACTGACGAAGGCTGTGGCTGAAAGCTATATGTGAGTGTCTTTTAATTGTGCCTGTCTGCAACTTGACGTATGTTGCTGTCTAGTTAGGTATCTTTCCAGTTTTCTTTTCAGATGGTAACAATCACAGATTTCTTGTTGTTTGGTAGATGGGAAATTGTCAAATATGCTTAACAGAGCATATAACTCCATTCTGAGTCTTAAACAAGAAGGCAAAGCCTGCACGAAAACTATTTTTGTGTCTCGTATTGCGGATCTGATCTGTGAAGTACAGCTGAAATTGATATTTATTATGAACAACAATAATTATTTTGAAGTAAGTTCACTAGGAACTCAGATTAAGAATTTCAGTGGCCCTAAAGGGCATCTGGAATACATATAGTAATCTGCTGTAGACATTACTCTTCTGAATGAACACTTTTATTTATTTTTAGATGCACTGCCTCAAGAGAGAAGATATGCAAAATAAGCCAATGTTCCTCTTCTTTAGGCCAATACAAGGAGAGATATTTCTAAATGCAAAATATGCTGGAGTGCGCTGAGATTCTCTATTATTTCATGCCAGTTTTAACTTACTATTTGGTGGGGCTCCAGGGAATTTTGCACAGCGTTTCATTTAGTGAATGATCATTACTGTTCACTTCCAGTTTTAAAAGGTCATTTTTGTTTGTTTGAAATTGCATTGATTGAGACTTCAAGACTATACTGACATGACAGAAGTTGTGAGATACCTCCTAATATCACGTTGGATCTCCTTTTGTCCAGCTTAGTGCAGCAACTCAACATGGCATTGACTCGACAAGTCGTTGACTTCACTTGAAATATTGAACCGTGCTACCCCTACAGCTGTCCATAATTATGAAAGCGTTGCCAGTGCAGGATTTTATACACGAACTGACCTCCCAATTACGTCCGATAAATGTCGACGGGATGCATGTCGAGCGATCTGGGTGGCCGATGTCTCGCCTCAGAATCATATATATATTCTTCAAACTAATTGCAATTATAGCCTGGTGACATTGCATATCGTCACCCATAAAAATTCCATCTGTGTTTGGCAACATGAAGTCCACGAGTGGCTCCAGATGGTCTCCAAGTAGCCAATCACTTCCAGTCAATAATCGGTTCACTTGGATCAGAGGACCTAGTCGATTCCGTGTAAACACAGCCCACACAGTTATGGAGCCATCTCCAGCTGGCACATTGCCGTGTTGACAACTTGGGTCTGTGGCTTTGTGGGGTCTGTGCCACACTTGAACCCTACCATTAGCTCCTACCAACTGAAATTGAGAGTCATTTGACCATCCCATGCTTTTCCAGTCATCTAGGACCCAACCAGTGTGGTCACGAGTGCAGAAGAGGCACTGCGGATGATGTCGTGATGTGAAGCTAGCAAAGGTATTCACATTGTTCGTCTGCTGCTATAGCCCATTAACACCAAATTTCATCACACATTCGTCATGTGTCCCACATTGATTTCTCTGATTATTTCACATTGTGTTGCTTGTCTGTTAGCACTGATAATGGCAGGGAAATGCCACTGCTCTTTGTCATTAAGCGAAGGCCGTTGACCACTGTGTTGTCCTTGATGAGAGGTAATGCCTGAAATTTGTCATTCTCAGCACACTCTTGACATTCTGGATCTCGGAATATTGAATTTCCTAACTATTTCTGAAATGGAATATCCCATGCATCTAGCTCCAACTACTATTCAGTATTCAAAGTCTGTCAATTCCCATCATGCGGCCGTAATCATATCAGAAACCTTTTCACGTGGATCACCTGAGAACAAGTGACAGCTCCACTATTGCACTGCCCTTTTATACCTTGTGCCTTGTGTATGTGATACGCCATCTGTATATGTGCGTATCACTATCCTGTGACGTATGTCATCTCTGTGTGAAACTACAATGATTTGCTTTCATCTCTTGTAGGTCTGTTCAGCTACCTACGTCTACATACATATTCTGCAAACCTCTTTGACATGGATGACAGACTGTATGTCCAATTTTACCAATTATTAGGACTTTATTCCCTGTTACAGTCATGTACAAAGGGCAGGAATGATGGGAAGATGATGGCTTAAATGCCTCTGTGCTTGCTGTAATTAGTCTAATCTGACTTCAAGATATTTATGCCTCGTTGTGAGTGCCCCGGTGGCCAGCATACGCAAATGTCAGAAAATTTGGGTATGTAGACGACAGGGCACTCACAACGGGGCATTAGAGATCTTGAGCTTACCGAGACCGAATTCATCAGTGATGTGTCGACCATGGGTGAACTGGTGAATATTTCTGCAGACGGAGATTGCAACCGTGATCCGCTAAGAAGTCTCGACATTTCACTTAAACGACAAGATGGCTGTTCATCTTGAAGGAAGGTTACTCAGACATAACAGAGATCCAAAATATCTAGGAGTCATGCTTGATAGGACACTCAGCTATAAATAACCTTTATTAAGAACAGCTACAAAAAGCAGAACTCAAAATAATGTCCTCCAGAAACTCTGTGGCACATGACAGAGATAAACTGCATCAACACTCAATACTTCAGGTCTGGGAGTGGTACAGCCTGGTGCGGAGTATTGCTCACCGGCCTGGATGAATTGTGCTCACAGAAAACTAGTTGTTACACAACTGAACCATACCGTGCATCTTATAACTGGTACCATCACATCCACATCAAGTGCATAAGTTTGTATCATTTTTCCATAAATTTAATAAACTCAACACATATACATAACAGAGACTTTAGCCATCAGTTATTCTCCTCCACTATTTACAACAGTCTACCAGTGCTGGGGTAATTTTTAAGTTATGGGGCTGTAGAAATCATTGTTTTGAGGCAAAGAACCTTTCAACCATGTTCGGTGTGCATTTTCATTTGGAAAGGAAGTTCCTTCAAGATTGTTCAATGGCGAGTGAAAAGGTGAATATCTGAGAGCGCAAGATCAGGTCAGTAAGATGAGTGTCGAATGACTTCCCAACCCAACTCACGGGGAGCACATTTTGTCAGTCTGGCACGATGCGGGCAGGTGTTATTGTGGATTAACATCACTTCATACAGTCTTTTTGGTCGTTGTTCTCAGATTGTGTCTGCGAGACATCTCAGTTGTTGGCAGTAAATGTCAGCAGTGACGGTTACACCTCGGGGTAGTAATTCATAGTACACAACACTGTTGTTATTCCACCAGATGAATAACATTATCTTTTGTGGATGTGTGCATGTCTTAGTATGGGGAGTTTCCTATCTTTTTCATTGTGTTAACATAAAGACACCATTTCTTGTCACCAGTAATAATAGAGGATCAGAATAGTCAGTGTTGTTCATGAACTGATTGATTGATGAGCGAGCAGAGATGCTCATACGGTCATCTTCTGATTTTTGTGATTTCGGCTTAGTGTGTGCACTACCCATGTTGTTGTTGTTGTGGTCTTCAGTCCTGAGACTGTTTTGATGCAGCTCTCCGTGCTACTCTAACCTGTGCAAGCTTCATCATCTCACAGTACCTACTGCAACCTACATCCTTCTGAATCTGCTTAGTGTATTCATCTCTTGGTCTCCCTCTACGATTTTTACCCTCCACGCTGCCCTCCAATACTAAATTGGTGATCCTTGATGCCCCAGAACATGTCCTACCAACCGATCCCTTCTTCTAGTCAAGTTGTGCCACAAACTCCTCTTCTCCCCAATTCTATTCAATACCTCCTTATTAGATATGTGATCTACCCATCTAATCTTCACCATTCTTCTGTAGCACCACATTTCGGAAGCTCCTATTCTCTTCTTGTCCAAACTATTTATTGTCCAGGTTTCACTCCCATACATCGCTACAGTCCATACAAATACTTCCATAAACGACTTACTGACACTTAAATCTATGCTCGATGTTAACAAATTTCTCTTCTTCAGAAACACTTTCCTTGCCATTGGCACTCTACATTTTATATCCTCTCTACTACGACCATCATCAGTTATTTTGCTCCCCAAATACCAAAACTCCTTTACTACTTCAAATGTCTCATTTCCTAATCTAATTCCCGCAGCATCACCCGACTTAATTCGACTACATTCCATTATCCTCATTTCGCTTTTGTTGATGTTCATCTTATATCCTCCTTTCAAGACACTATCCATTCCGTTCAGCTGCTCTTCCAAGTCCTTTGCTGTCTCTGACAGAATTACAATGTCATCGGTGAACCTCAAAGTTTTTATTTCTTCTCCATGGATTTTAATTCCAAATCCGAACTTCTCATTTGTTTCCTTTACTGCTTGGTCAATATACAGATTGAATAGCATCAGGGAGAGGCTATACCCCTGTCTCACTCCCTTCCCAACCACTGCTTCCCCCTTTCATGCCCCTCGACTCTTACAACTGCCATCTGCTTTCTGTACAAATTGTAAATAGCCTTTTGCTCCCTATATTTTACCCCTGCCACCTTCAGAATTTGAAAGAGAGTATACCAGTCCACATTGTCAAAAGCCTTCTCTAAGTCAACAAATGTTCGAAATGTAGGTTTGCCTTTCCTTAATCTTTCTTCTAAGATAAGTCATAAGGTCAGTATTGCCTCACATGTTCCCATATTTCTATGGAATCCAAACTGATCTTCCCCGAGGTCGGCTTCTACCAGTTTCTCCATTCGTCTGTAAGGAATTCGCATTAGTATTTTGCAGCCGTGACTTATTAAACTGATCGTTTGGTTATTTTCACATCTGTCAACACCTGCATTCTTTGGGATTGGAATTATTACATTCTTCTTGGAGTGTGAGGGTATTTCGCCTGCCTTGTACATCTTCCTCGCCAGATGGTAGAGTTTTGTCAGGACTGGCTCTCCCAAGGCCGTTAGTAGTTCTAATGGGATGTTGTCTACTCCCGGGGCCTTGTTTCGACTCAGGTCTTTCAGTGCTCTGTCAAACTCTTCACGCAGTATCGTATCTCCCATTTCATCTTCATCTACATCCTCTTCCATTTCCATAATATTGCCCTCAAGTACATCGCCCTTGTATAGACCCTCTATATACTCCTTCCACCTTTCTGCTTTCCCTTCTTTGCTTAGAACTGGGTTTCCATCTGAGCTCTTGATATTCATACGAGTGGTTCTGTTTTCTCCAAAGGTCTCTTTAATTTTCCTGTAGGCAGTATCAATCTTACCCCTAGTGAGATTAGCCTCTACATCCTTACATTTGTCGTCTAGCCATCACTGCTTAGCCATTTTGCCCTTCTGTCTATTTCATTTTTGAGACGTTTGTATTCCTTTTTGCTTGATTCATTTACTGCGTTTTTATATTTTTTCCTTTCATCAATTAAACTCAATATCTCTTCTGTTACCCAAGGATTTCTACTAGCCCTCATCTTTTCATCTACTTGATCGTCCGCTGCCTTCACTGCTTCATCTCTCATCTCACTACCCGTGCACAGTCAATTTTTGAACCTTCCCCACTGCATCACATTATGGTGGAATGATCACAGTTCATCGCATTTGCCAGTTCTCAAGTATGCTGAAGTGGACTGTTGAATACAAAAAAATTACAGAAAAATCCTAACCTCCCTGTTAATGCAGACATTCCAAGTACCAGAAAATGTAGGCTTTGCTCTCATCACCCACATCTGGAAACTGCAAGAATATGGGCCGTGTATCGTGCTTGGGTAGTTCAGTTGGTAGAGCACTTGCCTGCGAAAGGAAAGGTCCCGAGTTCGAGTCTCGGATCATACAGTTTTAATCTGCGAGGAAGTTTTGTATCAGCGCACGCTCTGCTGCAGAGTGAAAATTTCACTCTGCAAGAATATTAGTTGGAAATGGCTCTAATACTGGTAACCAGTGGAGACACACATGGCAGAGTAATGCTGTGACAGAACAGCTGAAGGTCGCATATTGACCGAGTCACCTGGCTTCGAACTTCCACTCTGGGCTCTTAACACTTTCGCTGCGGCTGACGCTTATAAGCGTCACAAGAAGCCACGAGCCAGTCCGGCTGATGCCAAGTGTCCGCGCTTGCTGTCGGATTACTCAGTCTAGTTGCAGCGTCTAAGATAGTATCAAAGCGTGTAAACTTTTGTTTTTTGTGGTCAGTTACCAAACGTATATTGTTTGTAATGGCGGTCAGTGGACCTTCCAGTGTGAAAAGGAGCAGGAAAAGTGTTTCGCTTACTAATTTCTACACATCTATGATAAATGTAGACGGCTAATTCTCCCACAGCAGGAGCAATCGTGCTACTAAATTGACAACCTCTATCAGAGTCAATCTTAAAAATGCGCATTTGAAGTAAATATAATTTCAAATGAATCCAGTTTTATTTTTCCTTTTTTTCCTTCTTAAGAATATGTGTTTTGGAATCCGTATTGTATTTTTTCTTACATTATGAACAAATCACGAAGATTTGAATGATACCTGTGACCCGTACAGGTGTTAGATAGCAAGCAGACTTTAAAACATGACCACAATACAGTCGAGGCTTATTTGAAGTAATGCAGCTAAGGTGTCATCATTAAGTCAGTATGGAACATAATCCTACAGGTCTTACAAGGTCTTGATGTCATCCTGTAGCTCAGGTGTGCTTAGGAGCGGCGGCTCTGAGTGGTACCTGCCGTTTCAGAGTGTTACCGGCCCGCATTCGAGCGCTACCAGCCCGCACTTGCACTTGCCGGGCCGCACTGGAGAGTTGTGCCCCTGCGTCGATGCAGCAGCGAAAGTGTTAACCAGATAAGAGCCAACCCGGGAAGGTGTGTTGACTCTTCCATCAGGTTGAAGAGAATAACTTCACAAGTTCCGACTGTGGCATTGTACAGCAGACTGTTTGCCACGTAGTTAAAGAATGTCCTCTAGGTGCTTTTCCTGGTGATGACGGAAGGATCAATAGTCGATATTTGTGGTGTGATATTATAGGCTGATCAAAATTACATGGCTGATGTCCGTCGCTCACTGCTACAGTCACGAGGCACTGCGTTTCCTTGAGCTGCTCACCCGTCTTTGTTCCTCCTGCCTTCTTAACAGTACCATGCACACCGTGGTGCTGAAGTGCATGTGTAACAACATTTATGAACTCACTTTCCCAATGATTCTTCAATAAAACATAATCACTATATCCAAAACTAAATCACTCATTATTTTTAAAATAACAAATTGTCTCTGCAATCGAAGCACACCAAACTGAACAAATGGGCTTACAGACACCTCACCGTTTCTCGGTACAGTAGACAAAAAATTGGCAGGCGGGACCGATCAGTAACAGGTTTCAGTATCCTACGGAATAGCAACTTCAGCTACTGAACCAAAAACGACATCACTACTGAGGCTACCGTATTTACTCGAATCGTAAGCCGCACTCGAATCTAAGCCGCACCTGAAAAATGAGACTCGAAATCGAGGGAAAAAAATTTTCCCGAATCTAAGCTGCACCTGAAATTTGAGACTCGAAATTCAAGGGGAGAGAAAAGTTTTAGGCCATCTCCAAATCGAAACAAAGTTGGTCTATTGTAATATGAGACACAATTTAGGTCAAATGAATGACGATACAGCTACAGTAGTTTGGTTCGAGTCGTAAGCTTAGCAGTTAAGGTTTACCAGGTAGTCATTGCTATGCGTCAGGCGCTCCGTCCGTATTTATATGGGTACCCTTCCTTTTTCATGTGCTTCGTCTGGTTTGAGTTGATTGCTTATTTTTCTTTGATCTGATAAGTGCCGTTTTCTTTGTTATAGGTGTTTACGTCACTCTAAGTTGAAAATGCATTACTGTACTGCGTCATGCATTGTTTGTCGCATTCTGATAGTGCGTGTTTACGGCCTGTCACCGCTCGCGGCATAGCTTGCTTTTGTGCGCGCTTGCAATTAAAAACAGAGAGAGAGAGAGAGAGAGAGAGAGAGAGAGAGAGAGGGAGGAATCGTCTCATTAGCGAAACAATGGCAAGAGACTGCTCTTTGTTGTTACTTACACTACTGCTTTCTTTGATTATGATCAACAGTAACCAAATAATAGATTGCGTATGATAGATGATGTCCTGAACGAAAGTTTAGCGAACATTTTTTTCCATTTGAAAATATTTGCACGCGCCTCTTTAGTTCATTACATTCTGCACAGAAATTAGAGTCAACTTAGATTTAAAAATCTAGTCAATTGCTGTGCTTCATTTCTGACTGTATCACTATTAAGCATAAGAATAATACGAATAAAGACATGACATGACATGTATATTCTTCCGCGTTTGCTGTTGTCTCACTCTAGTTTTGTAGTTTATTAGGCAGACAGGATTTAAATGAGATAGCAGCAAACACGAAGCAATACTTCGCAAAATGTTTATATTCGTATTATTCTTATGGTGAAGAGAATACTGCATGTGATTCACAATTCATAAAAGTTCCTATTAGCAACCATCTCTTCTCACAAGTAGGAAAAAATTCAGAACGTATAGTTGGCCATATTGACAAACGTCCCAAACAGTCTTGCCAGTCGGATTTTCGTAGTGCTTTGAAATGCTGGTACATTCGAAGATGAACAATATGGAATTTGTATTTACTTTGTTGGATAATGTACCAAAATGCAGTGGTCGAAACTCGGGGCAGAGGAAAAAAGCTCGTCTTCCACTATTTTTTTTTAAATTTATTTACTGACGCAGAGGTTTTGGTACCAGTATTTAACTTTGTGCCTACAAAGCATGCCTGTGTAGCGCTACATAATACAAATATTCGACGGCAAAAGTTAGTTGTGGCGGCACCCACCAACATTTTTCAGAACTTTTTGCACTCGATTCAAAGCCGCAGGATTACAAAAACCGGAAAAAAGTACGGCTTAGATTCGAGTAAATACAGTAACGTACGGAACTGACAGTATGGACGATACAAAATACGATTACTGAACTGGTGTCAAAATGTCTTGTTTTCCGTAACACTTCATGCGACTGCAAAACTCAGTAGCAGCCGACGAGTGTACTGGATGAAAACACGATTTTGACATCCCTTCCCAAAACTTCGAGTGAAACTGAGAGCTTCCCCTCTGCTTTATTGTCCTGCTGCACTGTTTTCTTTTAGCTCTTTTAGTGGTGTGTTACAGCACTGTGACTGGGCATTGTAACATCTAACAGGACTGTAGAAGTGTCCATGCAAACAAACTGAAAGTTAATTACCTTACTTTCTATTTCTGATGTGACTTTTAAAAATTAACCCACACACCTCGTATTTTGGATGCAACTCACTGACAATATACATTTACCGATGTTCTGTTGTCGGTTTGGTGGAGACCGATTGTGCCTATGTAAAAATACAATGTAGTATTAGGTTGGTGCATAAGTTCGTAGTATTTTTGTTTTGCAGGTTAGTATTCTGAATGCTACAGGTTTATTTATTGATTGTCATTTTTTATTTGTAGTTCACTGGTGCTGTTTGAGTGTACATATTGTCATTTTGTCCTTCGGAGATAGTGAGTGGAGCTGTGGAAGCTAGAAAATGGAGTGCCACATGGAGAAATCGGAACGTTTCCAACGTATTCTTCTGTTTGAGCTCAATAGAGGGGTGATAGCACTGTGGATGGGGAAAATGCATTTGGACAGAGCGTGGCAAGAAAATGGTTTTCTCATTTCAAGGAGGATGATCTGGACACTAGTAACTCTCCATGTTCAGGAAGACCTTAGAGTTTTGATGTAGATCATTTAAGCTCATTAATCAATAATAAATCATTTCAGTGCACTTGAGAACTGACAAATATGATGAACTGTGATCATTCCATCATTGTGTGACATTTGCATGCAATGGGGAAGGCTTAAGAATTGGGTGTAAGAGTACCTCACGCTTTAAGCCAAAATCACAAAAATCAGCAGTTGACAATATGTGTATCTGCCGTTGCTCATGGTCAATTGGCTCATGAACAGCACTGACCATTTCTATCCTGTGTCATTAATGGTGATGAAAAGTGGTGTCCCTATACTAACATAATGGAAAAAAAAGGAATGGTTGATCCTAAACAAAACAGCAGTTCTCTGCACAAAGACCCACAAAAGATGTTACGCATCTGGTTCACCTTTTATGCTCTCTATTGAACAGCCTTCAAAGAACTTCATTTCAAGATGAAAATGCACTCCAAACACGGTTCGAACATAGTGAAGGGGAATATATTATTGACGACTTAAGTCTCTTATGTGTATCTGTTGTTTTTTATTAGATGCACAGAAAAGTTCTACAAACTTATACACTGACCTAATATTTAAATGCCATTACACTTTCTACTGCTATTGTTTATTTTATCGATGATCCTAAAAATGTTGTGGTTTCTTGTTAATGTATTTTGTTGCTTGTACGAAGGAATTTCATGTCTGTTACCTCTGCATGGCTCTTGGCCTCAGTCGCCTGTGGTTTTTCTCCCATAGGGAAGAACAGATACAGCCGTAACTTCAAAACGTTTGCCTGTGTTTCTACTCTTGGTTTTCCTTCCAGATTGCATTTAATTGTTTGACTCATAGGTGGACACACTCAATATTAATGACCACTAATACATATCTGGATACTGTGCACCAGATGGTGTATTTGTTTGGTAACTGTGTATTGTGTACTTCAGTTTTTCTCACACATTCCACATCCTCGATGACTCCTGCGGTACAGATTCATGATCAGGCAGTGTATCTAATCCTATCTAAACACTTTTCCTAAATTGTCTTCCCTGTTCATCATATTTATCAAAGTTGTTCCACAAATTCTAAGCCTCTTCCATAGGGAGGCCCATCCCCTTCTCCCCATCATCCCATCCTGTGTAATCCCATTGTCCACTATCCAGTGTCACATTGTCCCACTCTTACCTGCTCAGACCCATCAACTCGAAATGCTGCCTCCGGTTAAACTGGCACCCCACCACTTGTACCACCCCACCACCGGTACAGCCCCGCCGTCCTCATAACCACACTGCCCCCTTTTTAACTCTGCCGCCTCTTCACATTCGACCAAAATAACGGTGTAACAGTAGTGCAGAAAATGGGGTGATGGGTGAAACCTAGCAGAGCATTACTGCAGGGTCGTGTACTTTACAGATGAGCTGAAGCACATAATCGGGAGCGAGACGGCGCGGCGCGGGCTGCTACGCGTGTTCGAGCTGTTCCAGAGGCCGGTGCTGAACCGGCGCCTGCTGCACGTGCTGCTGGAGGGAGTGCTGCGGACGCTCTTCCCGGACAACAACCTCGAGCAGGTCAGAGTGGTGGAATATCTTTTTCTCTCCAAATACGGTATGGTGTTCAAACGTTCCCCAGATTTTTAGAAGTAATTAACATTACTGTGTCTTGCCATGCTCTCATTGTGCACTGCCACCTTCATAGTAATCCTTTTGTGAGCAAATACGCCAGTTTCCTGTTTGCACCACTTTTAAGTGCATCCTTTCTGTTTTCCTTTGTTACCTTGTTTCATATCCTCAGCAGTACCACTCCAAATGGTTGCCCCTTCGATATAAATTTCGCCTCGCATCGCCTCGGCGGGGTGGGGAGGAGGATGGGGGGGGGGGGGGAGGAGGCACATGGAGTTAAGTCTATTAGTGCAGTGTTTGTGTACGGAATAACTGTCAAAAGATTCATGAACTGTGTACGACAATGTAAGTCAACCTCTTTCACCTTCCGCGCACCTTTGTATCTCTGTGCTAATAAAATTTTCTAATCCCTCACTGGTTCCACAGTAATGGACACTCTAACTTTACTTTATAAAATATATGAAGTAGAGCTACAAAAAGTTAAAGCATATGATATTAGAATATTGAAAAGGAAAGTTGCTACTCACTACGTAGCCGAAATGCTGAGCTGCAGGTAGGCACATCAGAGAAATTATCAGAAAGTGAGCTTTCGGCCAGCAAGGCGCTTGTCAGAGGCAGAAACACACACACACACACACACACACACACACACACACACACACACACACACACACAACACACACACACACACACAGAGCCTCTGGTTGCTGACACCACACACGGACCCAGCAACCAGAGACTGCAGGTGTGTGTGTGTGTGTGTGTGTGTGTGTGTGTGTGTGTGTGTGTGTGTTTCTGCCTCTGACAAACGCCTTGCTGGCCGAAAGCTCACTTTCTGATAATTTCTCTGATGTGCCTACCTGCGGCTCAGCATCTCCACTATATCGTGAGTAGCAACTTTCCTTTTCAATATTGTTACATTCCATCCTGGAGTTCTCATTGTTGAAGCATATAATAATAATCATTGACCGTATGTTTTTATGCCAAAATTTTTATAACATCCCTACTACCATTTGCCCACCGTGAAAGATTAACACCCACAAGTGGGCAGTAGGGACTGAGTTGACTAAAACTGGTGTAGGCCATATGTGGTCTCGCACTGTGGTGGACTATCCAGCTTTTTGTATCTACATATGCCTCTACATCACACTCAGCAAGCCACCAAGCAGTATGTGGTAACACGTGGCAGGTGTGTGTGGGTGGGGGGGTTACTTCAGGTACCACTTGCTGATACCTTGTTCCCTATTCCACTTGCAAATGATGCACAGCAGACTGATTGACGGTAGGGCTCAGTATTAGCTCTAATTTGTCAGATTTTCTCATCTTGGCAGTTTTGCGAGATGTATATGGGAGGAAGTAATATGTAGTCCGACTCTTCTTCAAAATCGCTCTCTCAAAATTTCAACAGAAAACCTCTACGTGATGCACAACACATCTCTTGTAATGTTTGGCACCGAAGTTTGCCGAGAGTCACTGTGATGCTCTTCTGCCAACTAAACGATTTCGTGATGAAATGCGCCACTCTTCGTTGGATCTTCTCTGTCTGTTCTATAAGTCCTACCCGGTAAGCGTCCCAGACTGATGAACAGTACTCAAGAATTGATCAAACAAGAGCCTTATAAGCCACTTCGTCTGTAGACGAGTTACATTTCCTTTAGATTCTGTCTGTGAATATGCCTGGTTTCTGCTTTACCTACTATTTGCTTTATGTGTTCATTCCACTTATGGCCGCTCTGGGTAGGTGCTCCTGGATATTTTTTGATAGACACTGTTTCTAGCACTTTGTCATCAGTAGTGTAGCTGTACAGTTGTGGATTTCTTTTCCTATGTATGTGCAATATGTTAACATTTATTTAGATTTAGGGTCAACTACAAGACCCAGCACCATTCATCAAGCATCTGCAGGTCATTCTGCAAAGTGATATGATCTTCTGGTGGTGTCGGTTTCTTTCAGACAACTGTATCGTCTGCAAACAGTCTTAAAGAGCTTCTGACACTTTGTACTAGATCATTTATATACATTCGTATACCTATCACACTTCCTCAGGGTACTCCGGAATTACCTTTACATCTTTTCAGTTAGTTCCATTAAGAACTACGTGTTGAGTTGTATCTTCAAAGAAGAGTTGAGTCCAGTCACAAATCAGGTCCAATACTCAGTAAACTCTTCCACCCCTCCCCCCACTAAATGGCAGTGCAGTATGGTGTGAAATGCCTTTCTGAAGTCAGCGAACACAGCATCAGTCTGAGCGCTGTCATCTACAGCTCTACGGATTTCACGGACGAATGCAACTTCTGTGGACATTTTCTTCTTGTGGCCTCCCTGAAATGCTCCATAACATCACTTCAGAACTTGTTATTCATCATCTCACCAGGAGGGACAGACTCCTTTATTTTCAATCCCCTCAGTAATTCAGTTCGTGCGACAGAATACGTTGAGATGTACCAAAACTTGTTCGTAAGATGTTGTAGACATCTCGGATGGTCTATCCTTAACCGTGCAGAATCACACCTCTCAGTTTCTGGACATTTACTGGTGTGATGCCAGTTGACTGCTGACTAGAAAGGTTACCAGCATCAACCGGTGTTCTCCAATTTTTGAAATGCCCAAGCGCTTCATTTGTCTGTGTCTGGCGCAAAGCATTATCTCGAAAAGCTCGGTTCGACACTTGGTGCGTTTCTGTAGCATGATTCCCACACTTACGAACAAAACTATATATGCAGAGTTGCTGTTTTCTTCAAGGTTCCCAGCACAAAACCGCAAACTCGTGGTACCAGGCCAGTGGAAATACATTGAGGTGACAAAACAGATGGGATAGCAATATGCAGGTATACAGGGTGTTACAAAAAGGTACTACCAAACTTTCAGGAAACATTCCTCACAGACAAAGAAAGAAAATATGTTATGTGGACATGGGTCCGGAAACGCTTACTTTCCATGTTGGAGCTCATTTTATTACTTCTCTTCAAATCACATTAATCATGGAATGGAAACACACAGCAACAGAACGTACCAGCGTGACTTCAAACACTTTGTTACAGGAAATGTTCAAAATGCCCTCTGTTAGTGAGGATACGTGCATCCAGCCTCCGTCGCACAGAATCCCTGATGTGCTGGTGCAGCTCTGGAGAATGGCGTATTGTATCACAGCCCTCCACAATACGAGCACGAAGAGTCTCTACATTTGGTACCGGGGTTGCGTAGATGAGAGCTTTCAAATGCCCCCATAAATGAAAGTCAAGAGGGCGTGGAGAGCGTGGAGGCCACGGAATTGGTGCGCCTCTACGAGTCGATTGGTCACCGAATCTGTTGTTGAGAAGCGTACGAACACTTCGACTGAAACATGCAGGAGCTCCATCGTGCACGAACCACATCATGTGTCGTACTTCTAAAGGCACATGTTCTAGCAGCACAGGTAGAGTATCCCGTATGAAATCATGATAACGTGCTCCATTCAGTGTAGGTGGACGAAACTAAAATGAGCTCTAACATGGAAAGTAAGCGTTTGTGGACACATGTCCACATAACAGCTTTTCTTTATTTGTGTGTGAGGAATGTTTCCTGAAAGTGTGGCCGTACCTTTTCGTATCACTCTGTATAGATGGCAGTAGTATTGTGTACACAAGGCACAAAAGACATTGCATTGGTGGAGCTGTCATTTCTACACAGGAGAGTCACGAAAAGGTGTCCGATGTAATTATGGCTGCACTACAGGAATTAACAGACTTTGAGCACATGGATAAATCGTTTGGGAAGCAATATTCTGAGATCCACAGTGTCAAGACTGTGCCGAGAATACCAAATTCTAGGCATTACCTCTCACCACAGACAACGCCGTGGCTGATGGCCTTCGCTTAATGACTGAGAGCAGTGGAATTTGGGTAGAGTTGTCAGTGCCGACAGATGAGCAGTACTGCACAGAATCGACGTGGGATGTGTGGCAAATGGGACAGTGCAATGAAATTTAGCACGAACAGGCTACGGTAGAAGAGTGCCTTTGCTGACAGCACGGCATCACCTGCAGCGGCTCTTCTGGGCTCTGACTGTATCGGTTGGACCCTCAACAACTGGAAAACCGTAGCCTGGCCAGATGAGTTCCAAGTTCAGTTGGTAAGAGCTGTTGGTAGGGTCTGAGTGTGAGGCAGACCCCACAAAGCAATGAACCCAAGTTGTCAACGAGGCACCGTGCAAACTGATTGTGGTTCCATAATGGTGTGTGCTGTGTTTACACGAAATAGACCTGGTCTTCCGATCTAACTGAACCGATCCTTGACTGGCAGTGGTTATGTTTGGGTACTTGGAGACCGTATGTAACCATTTGTAGACTTCACGTTCCCAAACAATGATGGAATTTTTTATGGATGGCAATGTGCTCTGTCACTGAGCCACAATTGTTTGCAATTGGTTGGAAGAACACTGTGGACAATTTGAGCAAACAATTTGCCCACCCACATTTCTGGACATAAAATTTGTCGAACATTTACGAGACATAATCGAGAGGTCAGTTTGTGCACAAAATTGTATACTGGCAACACTTTCACAATCATACTATGTGATCAAAAGCATCCAGACACCTGACTGAAAATGACTTACACGTTTCTGGCACCCTCCATTGGTAATGCTGTATGGTCTTGGCCCACCCTTAGCCTCGATGGCAGCTTCCACTCTCGGAGGCACACGTCCGATCAGGTGCTGGAAGGTTTCTTGGGGAATGGCTGACTATTCTTCACGGAGTGCTGCACTTAGGAGAGGTATTGATGTCGGTCGGTGAGGCCTGGCAAGAAGTCGGCGTTCCAAAACATCCGAAAGGTGTTCTGTAGGATTCAGGTCAGGACTCTCTGCAGGCCAGTTCATTACAGGAATGCTATTTGGGAAGCTAAAAGGTGCTTAAAGCATCAGTGTAGGCCTGTGCTGTGATAGTGTGACACAAAACGACAAGGAGTGCAAGCCCCCTCTATGAAAAACATGACCACACCATACCACCACCACCTCCGACTTTTACTGTCGGCACTACACACACTGGCAGACGGCATTAACCGGGCATTCGCCGTACCCACATCCTGCCATCAGATTGCCACATTGTGTACAGTGATTCGTCACTCCACACAACATTTTTCCACTCTTCAATCGCCCAATGTTTACATTCCTTACACCAAGCAAGGCGTCGTTTGGCATTTACAGGCTTATGAGCAGCCACTTGACTGTGAAATTCAAGATTTCTCACCTCCTGCCTAACTATTATAGTACTTGCAGTGGATCTTGGTACAGTTTGTAATTCTTTTCTGACGGTCTGGATAGATGTTTGCCTATTACACACTACGACCCTCATAAACTGTCGGCGGCCTCGTGTCGGGTCGGCCTATATGCTTTTGTGCTATACGTGTCCCTTCACATTTACACTTCACTATCACATCGGAAACAATAGACCTAAGGATGTTTAGGATTGTGGAAATCTCACGTACAGACGTATGACACAAGCAAGACCAAATTCGAAGTCTGTGAGTTCTGCAGAGCACCCCATTCTGCTCTCTGACGATGTCCAATGACTAGTGAGGTCGCTGATACGGAGTACCTGGCAGTATGTGGCAGTACCTTGCACCTAGTATGCAAAACGTGTTTTTCGACATGTCGGGATACTTTTGATTGCGTAGTGTATGTTCTGCAGGGGACAGCCAACAAGTTGGTGAGTCCACGCCACATGGTGTTACTGCACTATGCCAGGCAAAAGGAGATCCAACACGACAGTAGGAGATATACTCTAGCTTTTATCAGCCCAGTGTGTGTGCTCACCAGCGACAGACAGCTGCCACTCACAACACAGATTTGAGAAATGTGTGTGAGGAGCACCTGATTTCACCAAAGTGTACGGGTCCGAAGATGGCGTTAATGCAACACCGAAACTAGTAGCGAAGTAAATAAATAATCTTAAGTACAGCTGCAGAAATTTCATTTTTAATAAAAATATTATGAGAAGGAAAGTTGCTACTCACCATATAGCGGAGATTCCGAGTCACAGGTAGGCACAACAAAAAGACTCTCACAATTATAGCTTTCGGCGATTAATAGATAGACATACGCACAGGAGTGCTGTTGCTCGCAGTATAGTTTCAGTTGCCTGAGACTGCAGTCGTGTGGGTGAGTTGCGTTTGCACGCACACGTTTGAGTGTGTGTGTGTGTGTGTGTGTGTGTGTGTGTTGTGTGGTCAGCCTATTAAATGCCTTAACGGACTAAAGCTGTAATTGTGATAGTTTTTTTGTTGTGACTATCTGCGACTGAGCATCTTCATTGTATAGTGAGTAGCAACTTTCTATCGTATCATATTGTTTATATAATTGTGTGTTCTCCTGCCACACTTCGTGAGTAGATTTTTTATCTATCCAATTATGTTTTCAAAAATTGTTTATTTTTGTTGAAAAGGATAGATTGCCACCCATCAGACAGAGGAAGCGTTGAATCGCAGACAGGCGTAGTGAAACAGACTGCTAAACATTTAAGCTTTCAGTCAAAAAGAGCCCTCCTTATGAAATAGAAGACGAACAAATTCAGACGGACACAACTCGCACACGCACAGTCGTGCAAGGGCCCGACTGCAGTCTGCAACTGCGTCTGAAATGGTCAGCAGTCTACTGGGGTCCCGCAGTCTTTTAACACCAGCCCAATGCGGATTTCGGAAGCATCGTTCTGCAGTTGACCATCTTGTTGCTCTCTCCACTTATATCATGAACAATTTTCTCCGGAAACGCCAAACGGTAGCAATATTTTTCGATCTGGAGAGAGCATACGATACCTGTTGGAGGACAGGCATCCTCCGCACACTGTTCTCTTGGGGCTTTCGAGGCCGGCTGCCCCTTTTTCTTCGCGAATTTATGGCAGAGCGCACTTTTAGGGTGCGGGTGAACACTACTCTCTCCCGTACTTTCTTCCAAGAAAACGGGGTACCTCAGGGATCCGTGCTGAGTGTTGTACTGTTT
Source organism: Schistocerca cancellata (assembly GCF_023864275.1). NCBI lineage: Eukaryota > Metazoa > Arthropoda > Insecta > Orthoptera > Acrididae > Schistocerca > Schistocerca cancellata. The sequence continues at coordinate 107,401,345 of NC_064636.1, read as the reverse complement.
GCCATCGCCATAAATCCAATTATGGATTGTCTCCTTCCTGATGTCTCGGGCTCCCTCTTTGTGGACAATTTTGCGATCTACTACAGCTCTCCACGCACCAGCCTTCTTGAACGACGTCTTCAAGGATGTCTCGATCGCCTCCACTCGTGGAGCATCGAATCCGGCTTCCGTTTCTCACCCAGTAAGACCGTTTGTGTCAATTTTTCGTGACGTAAGGAGTTTCTTCCGCCCTCCTTACGTCTAGGTCCTCTCAACCTTTCGTTTTCAGACGTCGCTAAATTCTTGGGTCTTAAGTTTGACAGAAAACTGTGCTGGTCCTCCCACGTTTCCTATCTTTCGGCTCGCTGTCTGCGATCGCTTAACACCCTCCGTGTCCTGAATGGTACCTCCTGGGGAGCGGACCGAGTGGTCCTTCTCCGCCTCTATCGCGCCTTAGTGCGCTCGAAATTGGATTATGGAAGCATAGTCTACTCCTCTGCTCGGCCGTCTATTCTTCGGCGTCTCGACTCTATCCACCACCGTGGATTACGTTTAGTGTCTGGAGCTTTTTACACTAGCCCTGTGGAAAGCCTTTATGCTGAGACTGCTGAACCTCCGCTGTCCAATCGGCGAGCAGTCCTCCTGAGTCGTTATGCTAGCCATCTGTCTTCCATGTCTGCTAATCCAGCCCATGACCTTTTTTTCGACGCCTCCTTTGAGTTAGGGTATGCAGGCCGCTCCTCCTCCCTACTACCCCCGGGAGTCCGCTTCTGTCAACTGCTCCATTCTCTTTCCTGCCGCTTTCCTAAAACCTTCTTGACACCTTGGGGTACAGCACCGCCTTGGCTCCGTCCCCGGATCTGCCTGCTCCGTGACCTTTGTCAATTTCCCAAGGATGGTACCCCTACACTTGTTTATCGTCGGGCATTTGCTGCTCTATGTGCAGAAATGACGGACGCCACATTTATTTACACCGACAGCTCGAAAACATCGTTAGGTGTAGGGAGTGCCTATATTGTTGGCAACACCCCAAATCGCTTTCGGCTTCCCGACCAGTGTTCGGTTTATACTGCGGAGCTTTACGCTGTTCTCCAGGCTGTCCACTACATCCGCCGCCATCAGCGGATACAGTACGTTATCTGCTCAGATTCTCTCAGCTCTCTCCTCAGTCTCCAAGCTCTTTACCCTGTGCACCCTCTGGTCCACCGGATTCAGGACTGTCTGCGCTTGCTCCACCTGGGGGGCGTCTCGGTAGCGTTCCTCTGGCTCCCGGGACACGCTGGTATCTGTGGGAGTGAGGCGGCCGATATAGCGGCCAAGGCTGCAGTCTCTCTTCCTCGGCCAGCTATTCAGTCGCTTCCCTTCACCGATCTACGGAGCGTTTTATGTCGCAAAGTTGCTCATTTATGGCATGCGCATTGGTCAACACTTCCCCGTAATAAATTGCGGGAAGTGAAAGCCCTTCCTTGCGCTTTGACCTCTTCCTCCCGAACGCGTCGTCGGGAGGAGGTAATTTTAGCTAGACTCCGGATAGGGCACTGTCTTTTTAGCCATCGACATCTTTTAAGCGGTGATCCTCCCCCACTCTGTCCCCACTGCTGTCAGCTGTGGACGGTAAGACACCTTTTAATTGAATGCCCCTATTTTAATCCGTTACGCTCCCGTCTACAGCTATTGCCTGATCTATCGTCGATTTTAGCAGATGACACGCGCTCAGCCGACTGCGTTCTCCAGTTTATTAGTGACAGTGAAATGACGTCAGTCATTTGAAGCCTTTTTTTGGGACAACCAACCCCTTTCTGTAGTGGATTTTTAAGCATTCCTTCTACTTTTAGTTTCTCCAATTTTATGACTTTGTTCCCATTGCAGCTGGTTTTCAATTTCGGTTTTTTACTGTCTTAAGTCACGGGCTGGGTGCTAATGACCATAGAAGTTTTGCGCCCTAAAACCACAAAAAAAAAGAAAAAAGTCTACTGGGGTCGGGTGGTGGGGGTAAGGACGAGGCATAGGGGAGGGATTGCGAGTGATAGCAGGGTAGGAGTGGGGAGGGTGCAGAGACTCGACGGGGACATGATAGGGTCGCTACGAGCAGAGTTGGGAGGCTATGCTGCGGTATGGGAGGTGGAGGGGATAGGGAGAAAAGAGTAGAATATGGGTAGCATAAAAGACCATCCGGGACTGGAGCACTGAATCCCATTCTTCACCAGGGATTCAACTACCTCTGATCGTGCTCTGTAATGAGGAATATCCTCCCCACCTCTTCCACAGTGGTATCGCACAACCTTCCGAACCTAGGTAATACCCTTATCCGACCCCCCCCCCCCCCCCCAGAATAACCGAGCGAGGTGGCGCAGTGGTTAGACACTGGACTTGCATTCGGGAGGACGATGGTTCAATCCCGTGTCCAGCCATCCTGATTTAGGTTCCTCGTGATTTCCCTAAATCGCTCCAGGCAAATGCTGGGATGGTTCCTTTCAAAGGGCACGGCCGACTTCCTTCCCCATCCTTCCCTAATCCGATGAGACCGATGACCTCGCTGTCTGGTCTCCTTCCCCAAAAAACAACCGACAACAACCCCCTCAGAACCTCTTTTCTCGTGGCTCGTATCCTGGTAACAGTCCTAGATGCGAGACCCATCCTGTAGTCCTCTGACAGGCATCTGCTCCAGCCCTGTCAGAGGCATTGCTTGTGCCATCAGAGGCAGAGCTACCTGTGAAAGCAGTTCACAGAACTACAAACTAGGCCACAGCTACCGTATTTACTTGAATCTAAGCCGCACTCGAATCTAAGCCGCACCTGAAAAATGAGACTCGAAATCAAGCAAAAAAAAATTTCCCGAATCTAAGCCGCACCTGAAATTTGAGACTGGAAATTCAGGGGGAGAGAAAAGTTTTGGGCTGCATCTACAAATCGAAACTAAGTTGGTCCATTGTAATATGAGACACAATTTAGGTCGAATGAATGACGATATAGCAACAGTAGTTTGGTTCGAGTCATAAGCTTAGCAGTTAAGCTTTACCAGGTAGCCATTGCTATGCGTCAGGCGCTCCGTCCGTATTTATACGGGTACCCGTCCTTTTTCACGTGCTTCGTCTGGTTTGAATTGACTGCTTATTTTTCTTTGATCAGATAAGCGCAGTTCTTTTTGTTATAGGTGTTTACGTCACTCTAAGCTGAAAATGCATTACTGTACTGTGTCATGCATTGTTTGTCGGATTCTGATAGTACGTGTTTACGGCCTGTCGCCGCTCGTGGCATGGCTTGCTTTGTGCGTGCTACCGCCGCGTTTTTTAAAAAAAAGAGAAAGAGAGAGAGAGAGAGAGAGAGAGAGAGAGAGAGAGAGAGAGAGAGGAATCGTCTCATTAGCGAAACAATGGCAAGAGACTGATGTTTGTTGTTACTTACACTGCTGCTTTCTTTGATAATGATCAACAAGAACCAAATAATAGACTGCGTATTATAGAAGATGTTCTGAACGAGAGTTTAGCGAAAATTTTTCTCCGTTTGAAAATCTTTGCAGACGCCTCTTTAGTACATAACTTTCTGCACAGAAATTAGTCAATTTAGATTTAAAAATCTAGTCAATTGCCGTGCTTCATTTCTGACTGTATCACTATTAGGCATAAGAATAATATGAATATAAACATGACACGATATGTATATTCTTCCGCGTTTGCTGTTGTCTCACTCTAGTTTCGTAGTTTATGAGGCAGACAGGATTTAAATGAGATAGCAGCAAACGCGAAACAATACATGGCAAAATGTTTATATTCGTATTATTCTTATGGTGAAGAGGATACTGCATGTGATTCACAATTCATAAAAGATCCTGTTAGCAACCATCTCTTCTCACAGATAGGATAAAATTCAGAAGGTAGAGTTGGCCATATTGACATACATCCCAGACAGTCTTGCCAGTCGGATTTTCGTAGTACATTGAAATGCTGCTACATTCGAAGATGAACAATACGGAATTTGTATTTACTTCGTTGGATAATGTATGAAAATGCAGTGGTCGAAACTCGGGACGGAGAAAGAAGCTTGTCTTTTACCTTTTTTTTTAAATGACGCAGTGATTTTGGTGCCAGTACTTATCTTTGCACCTACAAAGCATGCCTGTGTAGCACTACATATATTCGACGGCAGAAGTTAGTTGTGGTGGGACCCACCAATATTTTTCACAACTTCCGCTTGCTTTGCACTCGATTCTAAGCTGCACGCGGTTTTTTGGATCACAAAAACCAGAAAAAAAGTGCGGCTTAGATTCGAGTAAATACGGTACATCGTATGCGGGTAGGACAACTGACGAGCTGTCTGCCCACACGAATAGTCACTGCCAAACTGTGGCTGCCAGACAGCCGGACCCCCCAGCTGCAGAACATGCCCCCAAACACAGTGTGCTTCACTGCGACGATTCGCAGCCTGCCCCCATCTGGAGACTTCCCGCTGACAACAGCTTTCCTGAATTTCACAGGTGGGAACTCTCCCTGCTGTATATCCATTGTTCCCAAAACTCCCCCCCAGCCTAAATCTTCACCAGTCCCTGCTCTCCACTTACTTATCCCCTTTGCTGCTTCCACTCTGCCACTGGGTACATCTTGTACTCCTCCCAGCACAGCCTACCTAGCTGCCTTATCCTGTCCCCCACCATGCCCTTGCACACTCCCACAGCGGTGCAGCATCTTCCCTCACCCCACTACTGATATGCTACCAGTATTGAACTGTGGATTTACTTTCAAAACCTTTTCTTAAAGAATTTACTTTACTTACTGGTGATTCATCAAGAACATTAACACAGTTAATCACACTACGTGAGCGTAGAAGTAGTTGCCAGTGGGTAACTGATGGAAACAAATTTCTTTCAACAAATGGAAATTTTTCGTCCTAAAAACCCTTTCTTAAAAAAAAAAAAAATTAAAAATTATAATTGGAAAGCACCCTCTAAATATCAAGTTATAATTTATTCAGAGGCAGAAATAACTTTTTTTTTTTTTTTTTTTGACAGTACGAGCTTTCGGGCTGGGCAACTTGCCGCTCCCTTTTAACACGGCCGTAGTCACGACCGCTCACAACAACCTCTGAAAGACTACACTGGTGCAAATCTGCAACACACCAGATTACTTTAAACTGAAAATTTTAACAACTTACACAAACACATACAATATGCACCCTGTAGGAGGGATGGAAATAGTACAAAACACTCACATTAAAAATTATTTGCCACCGAAAGTGCAACATGTTTTTAAAAGAACTCTTACAGTGGAAGTGTGGCAATTTTATATACTAAATTGACCATTTAAATAAAACCCATCAAATGCGGTCTTTGATAAAATATACAAACATGCTCTATATTACACATATACCGCCTCGCAAGATGATAGGCAGGATAAAAACATATTTCAGGAATTCGGCCTTTTACGCCTTAAGCAATAAATTCGTTAACACCAAATCTGACAAACGTGGCAGAGACAGCTATTAACGTACGGCAAATTGACAGGGGGAACAACCTGAACTGCAGATTGCTCTAATCTGCCCCTACTCCACAAGTGAAAAACAGACCACCCAATTCATAAATAACCATCTTCCCACAGGTGGACAAACGGGGAAGAATGGTGGGACAACCCCAAAAAATACAAAGTAGCTGGTGACCTCACCAAGAAAACAAGTAGAATTCAACAAGTAAATGAAACAACATATCTCCAATCACTTAACTTTTAATAAACTGGCCGGCCGGAGTGGCCGAGCATTTCTAGGCGCTACAGTCTGGAACCGCGCGACCGCTACGGTCGCAGGTTCGAATCCTGCCTCGGGCATGGGTGTGTGTGGTGTCCTTAGGTTAGTTAGGTTTAAGTAGTTCTAAGTTCTAGGGGACTGATGACCTCAGAAGTTAAGTCCCATAGTGCTCAGAGCCATTTGGACCATTTTTTTTTTTTAAATAAACTGTGATTTCTGGTGAAGACCTGGCACAGCACCCCCAACACTCTCCCGAACCGTCCACTGCCAACCCCTCCAACGGACGCAGGAAGGTGCAGCAATCTCCCGTCTCACGGCGTCGCAGCTCGCACCGGCCAGCCCGACGTCATGGTTTGACTCCTATTACTCGCGTGTCGACCGTGAAGCCACTACCCCTCTCTATACGGTGCGGCCCGCTGGATTCACGTGGCGACCTCACACACGCCGACGTAAAAGGCAGACAAGTCACGTCATGTCTCAGTGCGCGACCGATCGACCGATCAATGCGACCGCCAATGACCAAGGCCTGAACAAACTCGAACAGACTGGCGGCCTAACACATACTAGCACTCCGGACGACAGGCAGACACTGACTGCCCAATACTGACCCAGCTCACCAACTGTCCAAACTCCACTAGCGAGCTCATAGCGCCCCTTAACTGCATGTGAACAGGCCACCTTTCCCCTTTCCCACCACAGGGAGACACCAAAGCTGCGACTGCCACAGCGGCGCCACCGCCAAAAACGGAGGGTGACTGCTTCACACTACGCCCTGCGGAGCGCTCTTTAAAACAGCAAATTTTACCACAGCTCAAACAACTTTACTGAATGTCACAGGTGTGAACTCTCCCTGCTGTATATCCATTGTTCCCAAAACTCCCCCAGCCTAAATCTTCACCAGTCCCTGCTCTCCACTTACCTATCCCCTTTGCTGCTTCCACTTTGCCTCTGGATACATCTTGTACTCCTCCCAGCACAGCCTACCTAGCTGTCTTATCCTGTCCCCCACCACGTCCTTGCACACTCCCACAGCAGTGCAGCATCTTCCCTCACCCCACTACTACCCTGCTATCCTCCCCGCCCCCTTCCCCCCACTCCATGTCCCCATCCCCTTAGCACAGTACCTACATCAACAGGTTGCGGCTCTTTTCAGGTTCTGTTGCAGTGGCTGTGCGTATATGAGGTGGCTTGTGTTAATGTATGTGTGTCCTATTTTGGAAGGAGAACGTTTTTATTCAAAAGGTTAAACATTTAGCAGTTTTTGTCATCTGCCTGTCTCCAAATCGAGAACACCTCCCATAGTAGCACCACTGTGAGGATGCAAATCGTGTTAACTGTAAATACACGCTGTGAGCAAGATGTATGAGACAGGCGAAATACCCTCAGACTTCAAGAAGAATATAGTAATTCCGATCCCAAAGAAAGCAGGTGTTGACAGATGTGAAAATTACTGAACTGTCAGTTTAATAAGCCACGGATGCAAAATACCGACACGAATTCTTTACAGACAAATGGAAAAACTGGTAGAAGCCGACCTCGGGGAAGATCAGTTTGGATTCTGTAGTAATGTTGGAACACGTGAGGCAATACTGACCCTACAACTTATCTTAGAAAATAGATTAAGGAAAGGCAAACCTATGTTTCTAGCATTTCCTTCGCCACCTGACCTTTTCCCCTCTGTACCATTTATGTCTCTCCGTCATTCGATGTCACCAGGGCAAACGTCCTTCAATTTATTGGGCAGCTACCTCCCCCATTTTTGTTGCTCGGTGACTCTAATGCGCGTCATCCCCTTGGGGCTTCTCCCGCAACCTGCCAGAGAGATGCCCTCTTGGCTGACCGTCTTAACCAACTCACCCTCTTCTGCCTTAACACTGGAGCACCCAATTTCCTTTCCGACTCCTCGCACACCTATTCCCATTTGGACCTATCCTTCTGCACTGTCCAATTTTTCCATCATGTCAGTTCTTTCTGACACCTGCTCGATTGACCATTTCCCGTGTGCTATCCGTTTGCTGACTCCTGCACCACCTGTGTGTGCACGCCCAGATGGCAGCTTACTAAGGCCGACTGGCTGCTTTACTCCTCCCTGGCGACCTTCAAAGAATAGGATTTCCCCAGTTGTGATGACCAGGTGGACCACCTCACCCGTGTTACCCTTACTGCTGCAGAACATCCCATTCCTCCCACATCGTGTCCCAGTCGCTTGGTGGAGTGAGGCGTGCCACGACACAGTGCGTGCACAGAAACGTGCTGTCCACATTTTTAACTGTCACCCTACAATGGCGAACTACATTTGTTATAAACAGATGCGTGCAAAGTGTCCTCTCATTCTTCAAGAGAGCAAAAAGGCTAGCTGGATTTCATTCACTATTTCTTTTAACAGTTCCACCCCTTCCTCTGTCGTGTGGGCCAACCTCCGATGACTTTCTGGGACCGATTTCCGGCCTGACATAGCAGACATTATCCTCGTGGATGCTATTGCTATCTCCGACACCTCGGGCCACCATTTTGTGGAAGTTTCGAGTTCTTCCCACTATTAATCTGCCTTCCTCCGTCGGAAATGAGCGGAGGAAGCTCAGGCGATACCCTTCTCTTCTCCGAATTGCGAGTGCTACAACGCCGCCTTTACTATGAGGGAGCTAGATCGTGCTCTCAGTTCATCCCGATCCTCCCGGGGCCAGACGCCATCCACATTCAGATCTTGCAGTACCTTTCTCTTGCTGGCAAGCACTTTCTACTTAACATGTACAACCACACCTGGGCAGAGGGCACATTTCCCAGACACCGGCGTGAAGCCACCGTCGTGCCCATACATAAGCCCAGTCAGGACAAAAAGCTTCCTTCTAGCTAACATCCCATCTCTGTTACCATCTGCATTCCCAAGGTGACGGAACATACGATTCGTGCCCAACTAGTACGGTGGTTCGAGTCCCGCAATTTACTGACGAATGCACGGTGTGGATTTCGAGCGTGGCATATTGCAGTTGACCATTTCATTATTACTTTGCCCACCCGTGTCACGAATGGTTTTGTGCGGAAATCCCACACTGTGGCTGTGTTTTTCAATTTGTAGAAGGCCTACTGGAGTACTGGTATCCTCCATACTCTTTGCGTACGGGGCTTCCGTGGCCGCTTGTTCTGTTTTCTTCAGGCATTTTTAAAAGACCGAGTTTTCAACGTGTGTGTGGATTCTGCTTTGTCAGACACGTTTATCCAGAAAAACAGTGTGCCTCAGGATTTCGTCCCGAGTGCCGTCCTCTTTGCTATTGCCATTAATCCTGTAATGGTGATGCAATTGGTTTCTCCCACCACCTTTACATCTTAGGTCTGTTGCCCTTCCATTCGTTGAAACTACAAAATTCCTGGGGCTCGTGCTCGATAGGAAACACTCTCGGTCTTCCTACGTGTCTTACCTGACAGCCCACTGTACACCATTCCTCAGTGTCTTACGTGTCCTCAGTGGTACTTCCCCGGGTGCCGACCAAACCGTCCTCTTCTCTTTGTACCGGTCCCTCGTCCGTTCGGAACTCGACTGTGGGTGCTTTGTTTACGCGTCTGCACGTCCAGCCGTCGTATGCCATCTCGACACTATCCTCCGTTCTGGAATCCGTTTGGCCACGGGCGCCTTTTACACCGATCCGGTTGAGTGTCTGTACACTGAAGCTGCTGAACTATCACTGTACTACCGCCGTGACTTTCTTTTCAGCAGGTATGCGTGCCATTTGTCTGCCACATGTGGCCACCCGTCCTGTGCCGCCTCCTTCGACGATTCTCTCGATCGCCAGTACGGGGTGCGTTCCTCTTCTCTGTTACCTCCTGGAGTCCACTTCCGGCACTCGATACGGCGGCTTAACTTCACACTACCGGCATCTTTCCCGGTGGGTGTGAGCTGTTCACCACCTTGGCTTCGTGAAGTGGCCCACGTTAACCTTGGCCGTCATTCGCTTCCTAAGGACACTACTCCGGCCTCAGTCAGTCGCCTTCAGTTTCACGACCTTTCCACGGAACTTCACGAATGTATACACTGATGGCTCTCGGACTGACTGTGGAGTTGGGTGTGCCCTCATCATTGGCACCCGTGTCTCTCGATACCGGCTTCCTGCACACTGCTCAGTATTTACAGCCGAGCTCTTCGCCCTGTATCGGGCCACGGAGTACGTCCGGCAACACAGCCTTTTTGATTGTGTCCTCTGCTCAGACTCACTCAGTGCCGTTCAAAGTCTGTGCGCGCTGTACACCACCCGTCCCGTAGTGCAGTGGGCCTGGGAAAACTGTCACTTGCTCACTCTCGGTGGAACCAGTGTGGTGTTTCCGTGGGTTTCCGGTCGTGTCGGTCTGGCAGGAAATGAGGCTGCTGACGCTGCTGCCGAGGTTGCAGTCCTCGTACCTCTGCCCGCGGGTACCTATATTCCCTCTGACGATTTCTGTGTTGCCGTCTGTCAGGAAGTGGTGTCCCTTTGGCACCACTGATGGTCCTCCCTCCACGGGAATAAGCTCTGACTTATTAAGCCTCTCCCATTGGCTCAGACGACCTCTTCTCGACCCCCCCGTATGGTCATTTTAAGGTGTCTGCGTATTGGGCTCTGCGTTTTTAGCCATCGTTGTGTGATAAGTGTCACTACCCCACCACTTTGTACACATTGCACCCAATTTTTAACTGTCCACCATCTCATGACGGACTGCCCATTTTTTAACCATTTACGTTCCTACTTGTGTTTACCATCTGAGTTATCAGCCATTTTAGCAAATGACACGTGGGCTGTTGACCGTATCTTACTTTTTACCTACCGAAGCAAAATGACGAAGGCTATTTAATTTTTAGTTTTTGACCTCTATTTCTGTATGGTTTCTTTCTTTAGCATTTTTCCATGTGCCTGTTTTTAGCTGTGTTGTATTATGTCCATTGAGACTGACGTATAGTCGTTTTGTAACTCCTGTCTTTCTTCATGTTCTATAGTTTTGACTTGGGTGTGTATGACCCCAGTTGTTTGTTGCACCCTAAAGCAAAACAAAACCAAACCAAAAACCTAGGTCAAAGGTTCTATTAAACCTTCATTATTCAACTGGTTGGCTGATTCTTTCACCCTTTCCAAGGAAATGCAGAATATAAAAAGTTTCAAAAGTTTTGGTGCTAAACAACTGTAGAAGTGTGTTACAGAACCTGCACATCATAGCAATTGAAGTCAAGCTAGTACCTGTGTAATAGGTAATGTGAGGGTACGGAATTTGTGTAATATTTTTTGAATATGTTGGCTTTCTACTATAGGCCGCTAGCAGTTTTACCTTCAATCTTAATGATTTTTTTTTCTGCCTACATATCTATTTACATATTTTTATTGATATATCCTGATATACGAGTTATTATCAACCTTCATAGCTTGTATTAAATTTTTTTTTAGAAACAATGGAAACTCAATGCCGGAATATCAACACTGCAGGAAAAGATAGATTGCTGCTTGCTGTAAAGATGACATGTTGAGTTGCAGACAGGCACAATTGAAAGACCTTGCTTTTGTGTATGAATTGTGTCTCTCTTTCCTTTTCTGATGAAGGCTGCGGCCAAAAGCTTATGTGTAAGTATATTTTAATTGTGCGTATCTGCGACTTAGTGTGTCACTTTTACGATAAGTAGCAATCTGTCTTTTCCTACACTATTAATTTGTTTATACAACAACTTTTCCCATGTTGTTTCAGTGTTTCAGTATTCCTGGCTGATTTGTTTTAACTTTTTGAGGATGTCTGCTTAATTTCTTATTCCCTGGATTACCTATGTGTTTCCTTTAATTTTAATTTTGAATCATTTAATTGGAAACACAGCATTGTAACAATGTCTATAACTTGTAAGAAATGACTGAAACTTATATATCTACATTACAGATACATAACCTGTGCCAAGTTATATTTTTAACAAGGGATTATAAACCTTTAGGCTATTGTCACTAACAAATCTTCTTTTCCTGTATGTATCATTGACCATTCGATCCTTATTTGTTGTAATATTATGTTCAATGTGACTGGCTTATTGTCCAATAACCTGGTGTCTGTTACATCAGTGATATGTTCACATCTGTTCATATTGAAAAATATTTGGTCAGTTAATGGTTTAGTCTGATTTATACATCCAGTGTCTATATGTGTGGTTGCTGTCATAGTACAAGACAAGAATAGATTGATGAGCTGTTAGTGTTTAGCACAGTCATTTTAAAATTAACATTGATATTGTCAAGAACAATTGCATTTTAGCTGATATTTGAATTCATGTAGCAGCATTTCAAGGCTTTGCAAGAAAACAGTGTGTGTGTGTGTGTGTGTGTGTGTGTGTGTGTGTGTGTGTACGCGCACGCGCGCGCGAACAAAAATGTTAATTCTAACACCCAAGTGCAGTATTCAAAATCTTTTTCCGTGCATTTTATTTTAGTATGTTTAATTTTTCTTGAATGAAGCCCCGTCCTAACATATATGCATGTTCAATGTCCTTTATGGGGCTACAACACTTCCGTATTATTTCAAACTCTTGAATAACAGTGGTACATGCTGCATCCCTTTGAGCCACTGCTCTTTTCTACATAAGACTTTAAATAACAATATTATGAAAAGGATAGTTGCTGTTCACCATGCAACGGATATGCTGGGTCGCAGATAGGCACAACAAAAAGATTGTCAGAAAATCAGCGTTCGGCCAACAAGGCCTTTGCTGGAGCATTTTTTTTTCTATCTCCGACAAAGGCCTTGCTGACTGAAAGCTCATTTTCTGACAGTCTATTTGTAGTGTCTGTCTATGACTCAGCATCTCCACTATATGATGAGTAACAACTGTCCTTTTTCATAATATTGTTACATTCCACCCTGCACTTTACATTGTTGAATTTTGCCTGAAGGCTTTAAATAGTCATTCAGAAGCACTTAAGATTCACCTAACTTGCTGCCTAAGTCCTGTGCATTTTGATAGAAAACTGTTAACAGATTTTTCTATTCTGGTTTTGGTGCATTATTTACCTTTATGTTTGCATGGTGCTGCCTACTAATAAAAAGATCTGAGATGGATTGGTGGAGCCATTTTCCATCTGGATTGAAGTAAAACATTTCCTTCTGATGTGACCTCTGTCAATTTAAGAAATTCAGTGTATGTGGGATGTAACATCTCACATCTCATACGGTTGCGACTTAACACAGCCCGATTAGTTTTGTGGTTGTAATGTAGTGTGGTGTGGTTTTTGCTTTATTATGTTTTTATTCACACTTCGTTTGGCATCATGAAGATGCTCACTTGGAAGAGTATTTATGTGGTGCCAATTCATTTTTGTTTGCCACTGACAGGAGGAGGAAAAGGAAAAAACTGTTATTCGTTGTTCTTCATTTTGCAGCAGTCATAGTGAATGGCCACTTGAGCCAGAAATGCAGTTGCATTTCATGTCTGACTCTGCTCAGTATAGTGCTGAGTTGGTAAAAAATTTGATGTAGCCTAGATCGTTTGAAAATCAAACATTATTAACACACATACAGGGTGTTCAGATATTTTTATATGCTGTACCTTAATATTTAAACACAACTGTTTATTGCCACAAACACATCACAAACTTTATGACCTGATGTTTTCTGCACGGTTATGACTAGCTCCGTGGCCATAACTGACTGCTCTAGTCGGCGTAGACTATCTGTATTGCATCCACGCATCCACATTTCAGTACCTGACCTGGACCCCAGAGAAAAATAGACATTAACGGCTGGTTTGTGCCGTGTGTAAGTGGTGGTACAACCTGACCTAAAAACGTGGGACTTGTAATAGCTAAATTATGTGACTGAAAATGACGTAAATACTGATGTAATGATGTTCAGTACAGTGTCTTCGGTCACCAATAGAAATAAGTGCACTTGCACTAAACCCTTTATATTTAAGCCCATCCAGAAAGTGGAAATTGTGTATAGAGTGCAAGTGGCATAATTGAAAAGATTGGGGTTTAAGATTTGAAAGGAACAGTTCGTATCATGGCTGGTACAGCAACCAGTATGTATGATATGAAGAAACAAGCAGTCTTGTTCACAGCATTGTAATTTCTTTTTATTTCCCAAGTATGTCTTACACCTTTATTTAGGCACATTTGGATTGACCTTCTGAATAAATAAAAAATATCTTAATAGGGGTGTGACCCCATTTAATAAGATGGATTACCAAGAAAATATTAAACAACTTACTAATATTTGGTAGTGAATGGGTACATGACATACCGTGCATAAAATATCCCAGCTGGTAGATACCCTTAGTAAAGCTTCTAAAACACTACACAGTGTCCTATAAAACAGAATAAAAAATATTTAACCTGCATTGTCCCTAAATTGACAAACACCACTGGAAATAAGAAGGAAGCAGCAGATAAACTTATTATGGCACGTGGTGCAGTCCAACCTAGCCCGAATGGGATCGGGCCTACAGTAAAGCTCTACAGCAAAACACGCCGAATGTGTAGTGCGTATTCTCTTGCACACGTCACACTGAATATGGAAACATACGAGGCCTCAAAGACTAGTGCACGCAGCTCTCGGCAGATGGTGCATGCAGGCTGTGAGCTGTGATGGCATTCAGTTGCTAAATCTTGTCATAACAATAAACTGCAACAGTTGTTATAGATGACCGGTGTTCTAAAAATTGCTGATAAAATGTTTACATTAATAGTCAGAATAATCAGAGTGAACAAAAATTAAAAGCTTAACTATATAAAAAATACATTGCTATGATGGGAAAGCATAAAAGTATAGAGGGGAGCTCTGAATACCAATGCAGTGTGTCCCACGTAGTATTATAGCCAACACCATTGTACATACCTGAATCCCCCTAAAGCTAGAATCTACACCCATAACCGCCGCACCCCCTCCTCAACACACAAAATCGTGCCATGCTACCTATGCCATGCTACCTATCTGACATTTCTGACTAACAGTGTACAGATGCCAAAGAAGTGCAGCATTGAAGCTGTACAATAGACTTCAGTGGGACACTGGTAAATGCAAATACAAACATAAAATCAATATTTGTCAGTAGTGACAGGTAGATAGCAGAGCATGATCTCTAATACTACTCGGGACACCAAAATTGATATTCGGAGCTCCCCTCTGTACTTTTGTGCTTTTCCATTATAGCAATGGATTATTTTATATACTTTAATTTTTAATTTTTATTATTATTTCAAAGCTAGATCAGAAATGTAAGGACTATGGTATGAAGATTAGCATCTCCAAAAAGAAAGTAATGTCAGTGGGAAAGAGATATAAACGGATTGAGTGCCAAATAGGAGGAACAAAGTTAGAACAGGTGGATGGTTTCAAGTACTTAGGATGCATATTCTCACAGGATGGCAACATAGTGAAAGAACCGGAAGCAAGCTGTACCAAAGCTAATGCAGTGAGCGCTTAGCTAAGATCTACTCTCTTCTGCAAGAAGGAAGTCAGTACCGGACTAAGTTATCTGTGCACTGTTCAATCTTTCGACCAACTTTGTTGTATGGGAGCGAAAGCTGGGTGGATTCAGGTTAACTTATCGATAAGGTTGAGGTTACAGATATGAAAGTAGCTAGGATGATTGCAGGTACTAGTAGATGGGAACAATGGCAGGAGGGTGTCCACAATGAGGAAATCAAAGAAAAACTGGGAATGAACCCTCTAGATGTAGCAGTCAGCGCGAACAGGCTTAGATGGTGGGGTCATGTTACACGCATGGGAGAAGCGAGGTTACCCAAGAGACTCATGGGTTCAGTAGTAGAGGGTAGGAGGAGTCGGGGTAGACCGAGGAGAAGGTACCTGGATTCGGTTAAGAATGATTTTGAAGTAATAGGCTTAACATCAGAAGAGGCACCAATGTTAGCACTGAATAGGGGATCATGGAGGAATTTTATAAGGGGGAGTATGCTCCAGACTGAATGCTGAAAGGCATAATCAGTCTTAGATGATGATGATGATGATGATTCACCCTGATTATTTTTACTATTAATGTAAACATTTTATCAGCAATTTTTAGGACACTAGTCGTGTATAATAACTGTTACAGTTTAATGTTACGACAAGATTTAGCGACTGAATACCATCATAGCTCACAGCCTGCTTGCACCATCTGCCGTGAGCTGCACACACTACTTTGAGGGGCCCGGTATGTTTTCGTATTCAGTGTGACGTCTGCAAGAGAATATGCACTATGTATCTGGCACGTTTTGATGTAAAGCTTTACTATAGGCCTGATCTCGTTTGGTCTCCTTTGGGCTGCGTCACATGCCATAGTAAGGTAATCTGCTGCTTCCTTCTTATTTCCAGTGTTTGTTGTTTGTCAATTTAGGGACAAAGCAGGTTACATATTTTTTAAAAATACTTTTTGGTCATCTGCTGTTTTATTCTATTTTATAGGACACAGTGTGCAGTGTCTTTAAAACTTTACCAAAGGGCGTTTACTTGCTGTGATATTTGTGTGTGGTATTCCATGCACTCATCACTACCAAATATCAGTAAGTTGGTTACTATGTTCGTGGTAATCCAACCTAATGAAGTGGGGTTCTTATAACCAAGATTGCTTGTTTCTCCGTAATGAGGAAAGATTATTATTATTATTATTATTATTATTATTATTATTATTATTATTATTATTAGGAATAAACAGATGTATGAGCAATATAACACACTCTTGGATTACAGGTTTTCCGGAGGCTGCACTCACGGTCTCCACGTGTCCCTCGGCAGTCGTCGAGCGGTGGGCAGCTGAAGGGAGTGTCAAAGGGTGGCGGTGGCGGCGGGGGTGGAGCACCTCCGGAGCTGGGGTTGCGGGGGGAGGCGATTGCCGCCCGGACTCGGTGATAAGACAGGTGCGTAGGAGCCCTGAGCTGTGGACCGGACGCTTCTGGGCGCAGGTCTATTCCTGATGCATTTTCCCAAAACTGTTACAGTTCCGCAATTGTTTCAAAATGTGCCCATACGTCCAGTCGGTGAGAACTCTGTGAAGTTAAGTTACAGTTAGTACAAATCGTGCAACGATCTCGGCTTCGGTGGAAAGTTTCTGAACTGACTGTAGAGTTTGTAGCGTGTGAAAGACTGAATTCCCGGCGTCGCTTAGGACGCCGGTAGGGCTGTGACGGTTTGTCTTTCACGGGCAGTATCGGAACGTGCTCGGCCTGCGAGGTGATGTAGAGTTGGTCACGAGGTGGTGGCAGCTGGTGTATGGAATGGAAGTATTGTGTAACGAAGTTCAATTAATGGCTTGTGAGTATGTGGGAGAGTGTGAGGTTCCAAGTTGTGAGGTACTGGAAAAAGGAGAGTGGCATAGTGTAAGTGGTGCAGAATGAGTGCTGCAGCTTGCCTGAGTAACTGTGTGTTTGGTATTAGTGGTCCGCAACTGTGAAGGATTTATTATACAGCTGCCTAATAACTGAAAACTGTGAATGAATGTTGTATTGTAAAGTAATTTATTATAGTCTTGCCACTAATAACAAACTTTTTATCATTGAGGTGGCCTGCAAGTTCAGCAATTCGTGTTATGAATGCTGTGAGGGAAGCATATCACACTTCAATTAAAAATGGTAACAGATGTCGTATATTTCTCACTTCAATGGAAGTGAGTAATTTTATTATGAAAAGAACTGTTTCCAGGAGACCAGTAATGTTGTATATAAAATGATTCGAATGAAAATATGTACTAATTAATGTTATGTTGTAGAAATCATTCCACAGAAATTGTACATCTTTTTTTCTGTCTTTTGCAGTACCTCCTTCCCACAAAATAATTAATTCACCATTCTCTCTCTCTCTCTCTCTCTCTCTCTCTCTCTCTCTTCTTGAAAACTTCTACAAGTGTGGTTTTGTGGGCGATTCTAGCATAAGTTTCTGGCAAACAAGTTTTTGTGTGCATTCTTATACTTGGCACCCCAAAATATGATAAAGCAGCACAGTACATCTAAGTGATTACATGACATTTCTTCTAGGAGTAATGCCTGTTTCTCAAATTTTCTACAGAAATACATTATGGCCAACGCACTCTGCATAGTACAAGCACGTGCTGTGATAACAGCTTTGGTCAGACGACTTTCTCACCTGAGACTAAATGGTTGTCCGATCTAGTCAGCTCTGCGTGTCCAGAAAATGAAAGCTTTGAGTTTGACAGTTCAAACAATATATAGGTTTTTACATAGAGTTCGAAGAATTATTGAAAAACATGCTTACAAGCTGTGCTGTTTAAATGGTCTCCATTTTAACTGGTACTTTTAAAAGAAAATAAACAAAAAGTAATGAATTTACTGCTGGTGCCAAACTTAAAAAGATGAGTGTTAGTATAGTATAAACTTGCACACAACTCTAGAATTTTGTCAGCTGCTGTAAATTAGATTATAAGTCTTCAAAGCACCAAACGTAATTTAGTAGTGAGTTATTGATATCTGTGTGTATTAAGTGTGAATGCTTTTTGAGCAAGAGAAAAAGAGATATATTTATTTTTGTATTGTTCTTTGTGTTTGTGGACTGCTTACCAATTTATGTTATGGTCCTAAGCAGAGGAGACTATGTTGTTTTTAAATGGTGCTTAGCAAGTGAAAGTATTATTAGTTGTAATTTTCTGTGAGAAGAAAGATGATATTTAATCTTTATCAGTGTGTGTATTTGCAAATGTATGTGTGCTGTGTGAAGTTAAGCTCATGGTACAGATAAATTACTGAGCACTAGACTGCCAATGTAGGATGTAGGGATTAAAGATAATCATTATCCATTTAAAAATGTATTCAGAACTCTGTCGGGGTCAATTAATTTGTCAGCCTGGGTGTATTCTCAGCAGCATTTCTCTGTGTGTTTTATGTTGTTAGCAAAAAACCAGCTTTAGTGACTATGCAAATGTCCATCAGTGACTGTTCAGTGTTTGCCATTAAGGAACCGTGTCATCGTGAGAAATAAAGCATGCGAAAATTTTATTTTCACAACTATGTTCTTATTGTGTATTTATGTTGATCCTGAATCAGCTCAGTAATGCCCATCCATCCGAGCTGCCTTGCAGTGTAACCTGCAAGTGTTTGACAAAATAACACTACTTAAGTACATAAGTTAGTTACGGTTAGTTGATTAGTTACATGCTCCATAGATCATTTGAACAATTATGCAACGGAACGAATTCGATTATGAAACGATTGGAACAAGTCTGTTTACAGGATGTGTATTTGTGATTAGCACTGATGTTAATGAACAAATTACGTTTTAGTCCTACTCATACAGCTACACTTAAAAATTAGTTTCCTCAGAGGCTAACAGCTTGTAAACAAGCATTTGTTCATGGAATGATAGGAGTTGTCCAGTACAAATGACTTCAGGTTAGCTTGTAAACCTGCTTTGCCACCTGTCGAACATTTTATGTTATGCAGCAAATTATCAAATAAATTTTTGTTGCGGCACATTGAACTTCTTTCTGAGCCACTAACAGCTTTAATAATGGGTAATAAAGGTCATTTTTACGTGTAGTGTTGTAGGTACGGACATTACTGTTCTGCTCAAATTGTGATAGATTATTTATGGCAAATTCCATTAGCAAGTATATGTATTTTGATGGTGTAGTTAAAATACTTAACTACTTTAAGAAGTGCCTACATGATAACGATGGGTGAACACCATGTACAATCCTTACTTCTCACTTTTATACAATTGGTAGTTCCTTCCTAAGTGATCAGTTATCATAGGTAATTATTCCGTAAGACATTATTAAGTGGAAAGACACAGAACATGCCAGGAGGTACATTGTTCATGTCGAATGAACTACTGTTTATGGCCAGATCGAATCCCATCTCTCAGCACGAGTGGCTGACATTGTCAAAGCTTCACCCTCCATTGCCGGTGGTGAATTTTAACTGGTAAGAACTGATACTCTAACAAGAATTTTACTCAAGCCCACTATTGTAAAATAATACTGCAGCAATAAAACACAAATGAGACAATAACACTAAAATTAAACTTAAGTTGCAAAGAAAATGTACCATTTACAACAATAAAACACAGTGCACGCACAAGCATCTGCCGACAGCAAAATGTGTCAAAGGCTTTAGGAGGAAGACCATGCAATGCTTCCTAACAACAAACTGCTTTCAGTGACCACTATTTAACAGTGATACTGCTACTGGCTGAGTACATCATGTGTCGTGTGCTCTGAATATCTGCTGTCATAGGCTGGCAAGATCACATGGCACGAACTATGACTGGCTGATAAAAGCGCATCAAACTGTATTAGGTGGAATCGTATGTATACTTTTGTAACATGAAAATATGCAGTGTGCATGTTGCCGCACATCAAAGATCTTTCTAAAATATGTTGTTTTTTGCTGGGTTTAGTTTCCTAAAAAGTGCCAGGAAATTCTATGCTGGTGTATAAAACTTGTACCATCCAAAGGATTGGTACGTTTTACTGCTCTGAGGGGAAAGTACATTATATATTATTACTTTGCATGGAAAAAAATGTACTTTCACCCACAAGTAGTGTATTTTTGCCTGGGGGGGAAAAAAGAAAAAGCATATTTTCACTCAGGGAAAAGTGTATTTTTAAGTGAGAAATACAGGATTTCTTTTTTCTTGTTGCATAAACACCCCGTTAAATCACTGTCCTCCAAATCTAACAATCGTACCAATACAAAAATGATGTGCACGGCAAATAACTATTGGAAATAAAGTAATACTATCGAGACCTAACAATTAAGGATAAATGGATGTAAGGTGAAAGGTTAGGGCCCAAATACCATCGTGTCAATTCCTATTATTACCTTACTGACATAAATACTTCAGAAACAGTAAGCCTTTGGCAATAATAATTTCAGTTAATTACAACACAGACTGAGTAAGGTATCAGACCTCAATAATAGGGTAATAAAAATAGGTAGGCCTTGAATAATAAGAGTTTCAGCTAACCCATATTATGAAATAGCTCTTAGTTTCATTAAAAGGGAACAGAGATCCCTTTAATGATAACACCTTCAATTAAGTAAAATTAAATAGAAAACAGGGAGGTTTTCAGTGATGACAGCTTCAGTTAAGTAAAATTACCATACAGAAAGTAGACATGCCTTCTTTAATAACAGCTTCAGCTAAGTAAAATTGCCAAATAGAAAACAGACAGGCCTTCTTTAATAAAAGCTTCACTTAAGTAAAAGTACCAAGAAGAAAACAAGCAGGCCTTCTTTAATAACAGCTTCATTTATGTCGAAATAGGAAACAGGTAGGCCTTCATGAATAACTGCTTCAGTTAAGTAACTAACTAATTAGAATTGCTTCCTCACACCGGGTACACCAAAAGGCTTACACACAAGGAGCACAAGACTAAACCAAGTTGGAAAGCCAAGAAAGATTACAATGAGAGGACCGGCCTTCCAAGGTCCCTTTCGTTGGGTACACACCTGCAAAACACATAGTAATGCAGCAAGGTTAATTACGTGAAAGCGACAACAACTAGCCGAACAATATACCTTCATCGCTGCAAAATACCGCCTCTAAAATGATGGTGAAATGTCCGAAAGAAAACTAGGATGCCCAACCCAATTACATAGCCTCAGCAACTGCAAATTTTGAGACCCACTTACCTTCGAAGCCAATGTAATTAACAGAGTGAAGATGTCTGCAACGCCCAAAGGTGTCTCGAAACCGGTACCGAGCTGTATTACAAGAGAAAGGTACTTACCTGGCACTTGAAGGCGTTTGGCAGGGAGGTCGGCTAAAACCCAACCGTGTAGGTACTGCACAACAACGGGTGTGTCAGGCCGCAGCATAGAAGAAACAAGTTATCACTCCAACTCGGCAAACACCATCGACCCACACAGCTTAAGATATCCCGTTAACAACCACCGAGGTCAGTCTCGACACAGGAAAAGTAAACAGCAGCCGCAGTTGAAGGAACCAACTGGTGGTGAAATATATCAGCTAAGAAACTGAACAGATCTATAAGTATTAGTAAGAATCGAAGCCGAAGCTTGCCGGTTCCGAAGGGGGCCCAGAACTCAGCACGGTGAAACTGGCTTCAACTCTCTCATAGGTGTGCCACATCTCATAGTCGGCTGGCCGGGCTACACACAAAGACGGCACTCAAAGTCAGCCACGGATTCAAATTGTCCCACAAATACGCCCAGCAACCACCCGCCGGACTGCGTGCCTGAGGCGTTTGCTCAGTTGCTCGCCGTACCAACTTGGTGGACCTCTCACACCATCTTCACTCTGTTACCACTCCCCAACTCTCGCGCCACAATACACCCCGTCCCCATTGACAACCTCGAGCAAAGATCTTAGCGGCCTTAAACCAGAAAGACATCACACGACAGATCGAGCTAGTGGCACCGGGAATTCGAAAGGCAATGCCAGCAACCTCGTCGTGGCTCAGTATCCTTCCCTTAACCCAATGACCCCCCTCCAGCCTACAGAAGAAGGGGAAGGTTAATTAATGAGCTTAAGTTGATTAAGCTGCACCCTGAGGCAGATGCTTTACAATCAAGTTAACCAGACCCAGAATTTGGTGATAGAGCGTGGGCTTATGAAAGGAGGAGTGAACTTCCCGATCTTGGCCCACCCCTCACGCGACTGGCACAGTTCTTCACAAAAACCCCATATCCTACTTTCCCCTGAAAGCGGCATCTATTCCTATTATATCGCTGTGCCTGGCAGTGGTTGGATAGCATAATGTTATTCCTGGCCCATTGAGAATTTTCCCTAAGATCTTCAGTAGTAAAGGGCGAAGGCGGGAAGTCGTTGATATCCCACAAGTTGGACAGAGGAGAATTTATGGGATATGCAAACAAAAGAGCAGGAGAAACTGCCTCAGACGCTTCACACTTTGCCATGTTAAACGCAAAATTGAGCCGAGGCAAGGTGGCATCCCACTTACTCGGAAACTTATGAAGGTAAATGATCGAAGCTGACTTAAGGTTGTGATTCATTCTCTTGGCAAAAGATGCCTGGGGATAATATGGCATAGTGATTAGGTGCTTAACAGCATTACGAAAGAAAACTGCTCCAAAACAAACACCAGAGCATTATCATTAATGGAGCTGTAGGGGGTCCAAACCAGCTGAAGATATTGGTCAGTTGTGCAATGGTAATAGCCACCGTGACCCCACGCTTAGGGATTAACCGTAAAAATCTGGAAAACGCGTCAACAACCCCAGAATATATTGGTTCCCTTCTCGGTAAGAGGAAGAGGCCCTACGTAATCGATAGTTTGTTCATAGGGCTCTCCTTGCGTTCAAATTATAACAACCCTTTCAGAGGACTATTACTGGGTTTAGCCTTCTTACCAACTTCACGCTCACTCGCTAATTACCTGCTATCCTTACACAATATGGGCCAAGTAAGGTGAGCCTTAATCTTTTCCAAGGTTTTATAGAGGCTGAGATGTCCTCCTACTAGAGAAGTATTAAAATAATGGAAAAAGAGAGTTTTGATCCCGTTTGGTTCTAAGGTCCACAAATAACTGGGGAATTTCAGCTAAAATGGTACTCATGACCAGGTGAGACTCACAAATGCCCTTCTTCTCAACAGCCCTCAGCTCCTGAAACATGCAACTGGAGCTGTCGGTGATTCGTCTGTCAGATCCTTTTGTGTGTCGCCCCTTGAAATGGAACGTGGAGATGCGATCCGCCCACCTGGCAATCGTACCAGTTTTCCTGGGTGGAGCCAACGCTCAACATAGGGCCCGATGTCTGTCTCCGAGATCAAACTTCCTATAGTCAAGATAGAACTGAAACTTCTCTCAGGTGAGAAGCACAGCTAGTGCCTCACACTCATAAATGGAGTAATTCATCTCAGGACCAGACAACCCTCTAGGCGCGAAAGCTAATGTGTGCCTTATACCTTGTACATCCGCCAACAACACTGCAGCAATACTGGCACTAGAGGCATCAGTGTGAATGATAAATCTTTTGTCGTAATCCGGGAGGGTTAAGACCAGTGGGTTGGTGATAGTGGTCTTGATAGCTTCAAAAGCCGCCTGTTACCTCTCACTCCAGACAAATTTCTCCCCCTTCTTATGTAATTTACTCAGGGGAATGGCCATCTAAGCAAAATCAGGAAGAAAACAGCAACAATAATTCACCATCCCAGTAAATCTGGTTATCTCCTTCGTACTTCCAGGCTGAGGAAATTCCTTCAACACCTTAGTTCATTCCTGGTCAATCTTAATGCTGATCATAGAAACTAAATGGACCGTGAAGGAGACTGGTTTCCTAGCAAGTGTAATCTCGGACAGCTTAACGGTCAACCCCACATCCCCAAACTAGGAGAGGCCCTCCCAAAGATGGGAAACATGGTCCTCAAACTATTGACGATAAATGACATCATCAAGGTGAGACATCATCAACGTAATTAAAGACACAAGAAAACTTCAAGTCACCCAGGATATGATCTAACAAACGAGACAAAACTGTCACCCCAGTGGACAAGCTGAATGGCACCTGATTGAACTTGTAAAGGTTCCAACCAGTGCAGAATGGAGTGACACATTTAGACTCCTTGGTAAGAGGAATCTGATAATGAGCTTGCTTGAGATCAAGAACTGCGAACCACACAGCCCCTGAAAACCAGGTAAAGCAGTTGTGAAGATCCGACAAGGGGACGTATTCTAAGATAACCTTTTTTTTATTAACCCTTTCAGACCTGATTTTTTTATTCACTTATAAAAAAAATGTCCAACATGATTTTTACATTCAGGTGAGTCTCCTGACAACATTTTTCTAAGAAAAATTTTCATATTATCTCTAGTCTTCTAGATATTTAATGTACACAATTGTGTTCATCAAGTATGCCACTCTTTATTTCACTTTAATGTAGAAGAAACAATAAAAATAATTCCAAATTACAGTTCTTATTTAAACAACAATGGTCAACACACTGAGTTTAAGGTTTAGCATGAAACTGTAAAAAACAATTTCTGTCCTTTAGGAGACACAAATGTACTTTACATTTTCTGCATTGAATTCTAGAACTCCCTGTATATTTTACAAATTTGCAGCGACTTGGAGTTCCTACATCATGCAAAGGCAAATGGTCAATGGAATCAAACTGTATCTCTGTAGCTGATCATAATTCTCCTCTTTTTATAGGTATGACTGTCATGTCTGAAGCCAGTCCTTCATTAGACGGACGCCCCCTCTTCTTTTCAGTCACTTTCTTCTGGCACAGTATCAATCCATCTGCTACACTGATACGAAAGGAAAGAAGGTCCATTTGCTTCTTCTCTGGGATAGACAGGTTGTTTGCATCTCATCTGTATTCCAACCAACTTTGCATGATGGCAAAGTCAACAGCATGAAAAATTGTATGCAAAGGCCATTTTCGAGAGCTGATGAAAACTCTGTAGTAGCTTATCAATTGATCTAATAGATCCACACCATCCATTGCATGATTGTATCTTCTCACTATTTCAGGTCTTTCTACTTTCACATATTTATGGTGCTTTTTGTCCCAACGCTCAACTTCATCCACTGAGCCTTTACCAATAAAGTTTGATAACAATACAACTGGCGTACTGTCTAACCACTTACACTTGGTAATGTCATCAGCACTAGTGATTTCTTCACAGTAACCTCTGGTTAGTTTCATTATTGTTTTATCATCTGAAAATGGCAAGTTCCTTCCAAATCTGTTTTGACAGACAGTGCCTGCTGCATTGACGTCTTGAGATTTCAGAACTCCCACACAACATAAAGACTTTGATTCCTCATGGACTTGGTTTCCCCTTGACATACTGCTTTGCAGAAAACTTCCCAGTGAAAGGAATAATTCCTTCATCCACACAAACATTCTCTTCTATAGGATGTTCACTGCAGCATTTTCGAATGGCTTTGTAAATTGGCCTGACTTTGTAAAATATGTCTTTATTTACAGGTGGCTTCTCCAGATTGTTCACCTAGTGTAAATTTGTTTGTAATTCAAAAAATCTGTCTCATGGCATGTTTTCCCAACACACATTTACCTGCAGGCTTGTATCCCAATACATTCATAATCTGGGAAATTTCAAAGTGCCAGTCAATATATGCAAACCAAATAGCACCTCTAGTTCTTGAGGAGTTGTCTGCTTGAATGTGGATTTGCCTTGTTGTAATGCATAATTATTAGTATGTGCTGCCATGCTAGTGTACAAACCATCTGGTATATATCTTTTGAAGTATTGTATTGGTGAACACAAGACAGATTCTTCAATCTTTGGAGCTTTGTATGTTTCTCCCATGGTACTTAGAGACTTGCGTTTCCATTTTATGGATTTTTTAGGTGTCACCAATATGTTTTCATTGTATAAAAAATTCATTTCCGCATCCACCACCTCTCCATCATCTTCAGATATGGTGTCTCTACACACATCATTCACGCCCAATTTATCTGCTCCAACCTGTTTCACTATTTGTGGAGCTTGCCTTTCAATAAGTGGTACACTGTCATCCTCATCTCCACTCAAATTAATATCAGAAATGTCACTACTTTCAGTTATGTCCATAATCAAGTCCCAATCATTCTCCACAGAAAGATATTCCTTATCCATACTTGTAAGTGAAAAGCCAGCAATATAAAATAAAATCATATGTACAGGTCAAGTTATTCTCCTCCTTGCACCGGGTACTGAAATTACTGAAAAAAATACCACATATAACTACCATAGCCATGCAAATACAGCTGAGGCACATTTTAGGTTACGTTTCCTAATATACAGCATTAAGGACCTGTTGTACACAAATGTGTACATTAAACTTACTTGATACGTAACACAAATATGAACTGAATGAAATTGCTGAAAATTCCACTGAAAGAATGTCTAATGTTTCCAAAAGAAGAAAACCACACAAAACATTCATTAACAAAACCCACAACGTGACTATTATAGCAATAAAGTCAATGAGTAATGGCTTCCCAATGAGAAACAACACCAGTGTGGTTCACAGACTGCTCACAAGAGAGCAGCAGCTACTGAGGCATGGCTAAAAGAAACATACACATATGTGCACAGTGAGTTTGGATGCACCTGACATTTCTTGTCAGCGAAATATTAGTGAACAAACTTAATGTACACAATTGTGACCACCAGGTCTGAAAGGGTTAAGGAGTCTATAATCGACGAACAGCCTGTAGCGCTGGGCCTGAGCCGCAGGAACAAGAAAAACTGGTAACGCATAGGGAAATGTAGACAGACTAATGACCCCCTCAATCAACATACTTGCCAGTTTCTGTCTCAAGATTTTTGTTTTGTGTGGTGAGAGGTGATAAGGAGACTGTCGCACTGGAACATCATTGGCCAAGCGTTTGTGGTAATGTATGACATTAGTGACCCCCAACTTATTAGAGAAAACCTCGGGAAACTCCCCTAACAAATTCAACAACTGTCCTGCCTGTTCTGGCTCAAGGTGGGCCACATCAGATGCACCAGAGTTAAGATATACCGAATACCCCACACCTGCACAACAGCTAGAGCAAAAGGCTATCTTGTCACTAGGCGAAAACCTGAAAGAGAAGGTGTGGCTTGCAAACTTGAGAACTAATCCAATTTTCTGAATAAAATCACACCCGAGCAACAAACTGAGCACAAGATCTTGCACAAGCAAGAGCGTAACCGGCCACGAGAAATTACAAATGGACAAACTACTGCGAACCCTGCCGACCAGAGGAAACTATTGCTCGTTGCAACACGACATCTGTGAGGGCAGGAGCACAGGAAAGATAAATTACACAAATGCCTAAACTCCAGCCGGCCGGTGTGGCCGAGCAGTTCTAGGCGCTTCAGTCTAGAACCGCGCGACCGCTACGGTCGCAGGTTCGAATCCTGCCTCGGGCGTGGATGTGTGTGATGTCCTTAGGTTAGTTAGGTTTAAGTAGTTCTAAGTTCTAGGGGACTGATGACCTCAGATGTTAAGTCCGATTGTGCTCGGAGCCCTTTTGAACCTAAATTCCGAATACCAATTGCAAGTCAACAATGACACAGAGCTGCCAGACTCCAACAGCACACACAAGAGTTTTTGTACTAGATGGGCACAGATGAAAGAGAGGGCAGATCCAGAGGGAGGCCAAATACGTGCAAACCACAGCTCGCACCACCGACGGAAACAAGCCCCCTCCCCCTTTTACCTGGTGTCATTTGCTGGGTCTAGGAGCTTGTACTATGGGACACTCACGCACCAAGTGATTGTGACCACCGCACTGAAAACAACCTTACCGAGAAAATCTGTCGGATGCTTGAGGAACCCTATTAATTCATTAGGTGGGCAGAGGAGTTTCCAAATTCTCCTCACTCCTCCGCTCATCATCATCAAATGACAAGGAATCAGTAGAACCGGCCAGTGTTTGCAATTCGTGGAAGTAGGTGGGGTGGGAAGGAAAGACCGAGCGTGAGCTATCCTCGGGACACTTGCCCCCCAAAATGTCCGATACAGTATCGAGTTCCAAACCCGACATACCGAGAGCCGAGGTGGCTACGTGCACTCGCTCAACGTACTGGCTCAGCAGTTCGAATGATGCCTGCACTCACCTGTAATATTTGCGTTCGAGCTCGTTCTGTATCCGCCGCGAGAGCTTCCTGTCGAAAGTCCCCGTAGTTGTCGTATTGAGCCCTACCGGTTCAGGGCTTCAGGTATAAAACCACTCACAGTACCTTTCACCGAGGGGTAAAGTAATGCTAATATCACGTGGTGAGGCCATTCCCAAGGCATCCGAATGAAATTCAGATCGTGCCAGCAATCACGAAAACTAATGGACACGGTCGAATGTAACGAGTGGAAGCTCTGAAATACCATTTAGTAGGCACATAATTGGGTTGGATAGTCTAGTGAAATGATTAGCCAGAGGACTGCCTAAACTTTGGGCCCCAGACACCTGATCAAAGAACTGATTCGTGGGGGTAGCTGCTATACTTGCTTCCGCTTCCTGACTTTCTGAGCATAAGGACACTGCATGGACGTGCATAACCGTCGCTCGATCCCTCAACTGCACCACCCTGGTAACTACAGGCTGGCTAAATTGCAAGCGGGTAGTGTCCCTCACACGATTCCCCAAATTTGCTAGGCGGTCCTGAATTCTACCAATTTGCCCAACAGTAGGTAGACTGTCCTGCAGAGAAGACAGGTTCCGCTGCACCTCATCCAACCCCGTGGAAATATTATTGAGAGAAACACTTACCTCCCCAATGGTGCTCGCTGAAACACGAAGTGGGGTGCCCAACGCCGGCACAATCTGGCTGCCAGCTGTGGAACACTGCCCTTGGTGCTAAGCTCTCGAATTCTGAGTTCATACTGCCAGTACTAGTTCTTTATATGCCCGATTCAGGAGCAGCCCCTCCCTTGGATCTGTAGTGAGCTAGTGCATGTGAACAATAGAATTAATTAATACAGTGCTAGACAGACTGTAAGGGATCCTTACACAGTAAGGAAATTATCACTAGAATGACAAATGACCAGAGAAAGAGTAGACAATTCTAACCCCCCCCCCCCCCCCCCCCCCAACAACAGAACGCAACCACGCTCTGCGGATACCAGTTGAGACCTACAGTTAAGGATAATGGGATGTAAGGCGAAAGGTTAGAATGCGTGTACCATCGTGTCATTCCCTGTCACTATCTTATTGACATAAAAACCTCTAAAAGAGGCAGCGCTATCACAATCTCAGTTAATTACAACACAGATTGAGTAAGATATCAGATATCAATAATCTCAATAATAGGGCAATATAAACAAGTAGGCCTTGATTAATTACTTTCAGGTAATCCAACCTGTGATATAGCTCTTAATTTAATAAAAAGAAAATAGGCAGGACTCCAAAAGTAACAGCTTCAGTTAAGTAAAATTACCAAATTGAAAATAGACAGCCCTTCTGTAGTAACAGCTTCAGTTAAGTAAGAGTACCAAATAGGAAATAGGTAGGCATTTATGAATAACTGCTTTAGTTAAGTAACCGAGAGTCTGAATTGTCTCATCACAAGATGTGCACCAAAAGGCTTATACACAAGGAGCACAAGACTACACCAAGTGGGAAAGCCAAGAAAGGTTGTGATGAGAGGACCGCCCTTCCAAGGCCCCTTTCATTGGGTACAGACTTGTAAAAGAAATATTAACACAGCAAGGTTAATTATGTGAAAGCAACAGTAACTAGCCAAACAGTACACCCGTGTCACTGCAAGATACCGCCCAAACAATGACGGCGAAACGCTTAAAAGAAAACTAGGCTGCCAAACCTGATAAAAGAGCCTCAGCAACTGCAAATTTTGAGACCCAGGCACCTTCTAAGCCAATATAATTGCAAGAGCGATGATGTCTGCAATGCCCGAAGGTATCTCGAAACCAGCATTCGGCCCTTTTACAAAAGAAATGTACTTATCTGGCATTCGAAGATGTTTGGCAGAGAGGTCGGCTAATCCCCCAACCGTGTAGGTACTGTGTGATGATCGGGGTCTGGCCCCAGCAAAGAAGCAACACGTTATCACTCTGGCTCGGAAACACCGTCGGTTCACACAGTTTAAGATACCCCGTTAACAACCACCAAAACCAGTATCGACTCAGGAAAAGCAAACAGCAGCCACAGTTCAAGGAACCAGCTGGTGGTGAAATAGATCAGCTAAGAGGTCGCAATGATCACAACAGTCCTATAGGTATCAATAAGAAACTATCAGTTAAGACCTCAAAATCCAAAACTTAACTGAAGTTCACGAGTCAAAGCTGAAGCTTGCCGGCTCCAAACGGGGCCCAGAATTCAGCACACTGAAACTGGCTTCAACTCTCTTATCGATGTGCCACACTTCAGAGCTGGCTGTGTGGGCTAGTCATGAAGGAAGCACTTGAAGTCAGCCACGGATTCGAACTGGCTCAGAGATATGCCCAGCAACCACTTGCTGAACTCCGTGCCCGAGACATTTGCACAAGTGTTCACCTTACTTGCTGGACAGACCTCTCGCACCGTCACCCTCACTCTGTTACCACTCCTCAACTTTGGTGCCACCTCAAGCCCCGGTCCCCATCGACAACCTGGAGCAAAGATATTAATGGCCTCAAACCAGAGGGACAGGTCGAACTAGTGGCACCAGTAATTTGAACGGTGGCACCAGCAACCCCTCAGTGGATCTACTGTTCATATTCTGGTCCTATTGTCACAATTAGTATTTTTGGAAGATCAACAAAGCGCATGGAATTAGCTGCAAGTCTGGAGTCGTTAATTAACAGAACTCTCAGATGCAAAATTTAGGTAAAACTCTGTACGTTTTCTGAGTTGTACTTTGTACTATATTGTGTGCAGTACATTATCCCATGTTTTTGGACATTTTTGGCCACAGGTCTTATGCCTTTCAAACTCACTGGACACTGACTTAAAATGTCTTATAAGTTTGCAATAATTAGTACTAAAGTTAGCTATTGTTGTGTACTGGATATTCGTAAGCTACAATTAAAGATTTACGTACATTTATGAGTAACAGAACAGTAGATGGAAGTTTGTTTTACATAGGACTTTTAGATACATCAATAATTCATATTGAATTGTGCATGCTAATTTGCATAAATCAGGAATTCTATTTCAGTTACAGTGTTCTTACTTAGGAAGCCAATTTGTGTGAAACTAAATGAGTGCAAGAGTTGCTAACCATACCATAACACCACAGCCTCCGAGTTTTACTGTTGGCACTACACACACTGGTGGATGACATTCACCGGGCATTCGCCACGGCCACACCCCACCGTCAGTCCACATAACATTTTTCCACTTTTCAATCGTCCAGTGTTTACTCTTTACACCGAGCGAGGTGTCATTTGGCATTTACCGGCGCGATGTGTGGCTTACGAGCAACCGCTTGACCGTGAAATCCAAGTTTTCTCGTGTCCTCCCTAACTGTCACAGTACTTGCAGTAGATCCTGATGCAGTTTGGAATTCCTGTGTGATGGTCTGGATAGATGTCTGCCTATTACATGTTACGAGCCTCTTCAGCTGTCAGCAGCCTCTGTCAATCAACAGACAAGGTCGGCCTGTTCGCTTTTGTGCTGTACGTGTCCCTTCATGTTTCCACTCCCCTATCACATCGGAAACAGTGGACCTAGGGATGTTTAGGAATGTGAAAATCTCACATACAGATGTATGGCACAAATGACATCCAATCACCTGACCATGTTCGAAGTCTGTGAGTTCCGCAGAGTGCCCCATTCTGCTCTCTCACGCTGTCTATTGGCTACTGAGGTCACTGATATGGAGTACCTGACAGTAGGAGGCACCTAATATGAAAAATGTGTGTTTATGGCGGTGTCCGGATACTTTTGATCACATAGTGTTTATATACGTGACTTTGATCTACTTTATCAGGAAGTTAGTAATTAAGTATTTGTTTACATATTGACTGATGTTGTTGAAGCCTGAGATTGCTGATGTTTTGTAATTAGCCCAGTTTTCAGGCAAAGTAGCTGGCTCATTAAACCCTGATAAGTAAGGGAAAGTAACAGATAATACAGTTACTTTGCTTAAGCCCTGGATCAGTATTTGCAATTTTAGATACTGTGCACATCATAATGGTAACATTATTGGAGAACCCCGAAACTTAAAAAACAAAAATATATAATAAAAATTTCTGATCAAGGGGAGGGGGGAGTGAAAAACATAAGAGCTGGATGGAATGCACCTGCCTTGTTACACACTGTTTTGAAATTGCAAATTAAATAGTATTAACAGACTGATAGCCTCAGAATTGGGCCAAAATTTCAAGGCATTACAATAAACAAAAGATTCAGAAACAGTTAACAGAAACCAAGGGTACACACATAATGTTACAAAAACGGAAATAATAAAATTACAGAGGGCTGCACGACAAAATAAGTACAATTATGCAAAAAATTTTAAAGTATTTAACAGCTTCAAATTGTTATACTTCGACCAGACCACCATATAAAAGTTTGTTACAACTGTGAGCACTCTTACACGAAAGCATGCTGCGGCATTAAATTTGGCATGTACACTCTGCCCTATACAAAAGTTATAATTTACTGTCAGTATTATCAAACAGGAGCGATTTGGAAATATAACAATATGACCAAATGCTTTCACAGGTTCTCAAAATAATTTAGACCTTGTACTCGGAACAGATTTATGAGAACATTAATCAGATGAGGCAAGACTTCAACACAATCATTGCAAGAGGGAACCAGGTCGAGACATGAGACTGTAGCAGAAAATATGCCAACGTTTTGTTTCAATTATACATGCTTACATGACCTGACCACAGGTCCAGTGACATACGCAGTTTATTGACTACTGTGAGACAACTGTACTGAACGAACATCATACTTGGAAACAGCTGTAATTCTACCAGGCAATTATAATTAAAGTGCAGTTATTCATGGAGGTCAGGTGTGGGGTGTAATTATAGTATGGCAGTAAAACTAGGGAGATATGTTAATGGAGGACCAATTTACACTGGAAAAACATTAGTTCTAAATTTAGCCACCAGGTACAAAACTGGCTCTGTACACTGTTTGTATGACATCCACACTGTCATCCGACAAGTTATAATGTGAGTGAACAGTATGGCTATTGAGAAAAGAGACCGTATGCTATTAGTGAAATTGCACTGTGATAAAACAATCAAATTATGCTGGAAAAAAGTTAGTTCCAAGTTTGTCCACCAGGTGGAAATCTGTTACTGTACAGCATCTCATCAATGTCTCTGGTGCTCATGCTGAACAAATTGTGTAAGCAGCAGTTAAAACTAAAATCAACATTGTGCCTTTCTCAATTGCTTGATGTTTTCTTTGCGCATCCCGTCCCTACTCGATTACATATGGAAACATTTCTTTACATCTTTCATGCATTCACAGTGCCAGTTTTGCACCTGGTAGACAAAACTGGAACTAATTTTTTTGCAGCGTAAGTCAGTTCTGCATTAATTCATTTGAATAATTATCAAGTTTTACTGCCATATGATAATTACAGCCCACACTGGATCTTTGTGTGTAGCTGCACTTTAATTATAGCCATCTGGTGTAATGAGACTTAGTATTCAACAATAATCAGTAGTCACTCTACCTCTAACTGGAATCATTTGGACACAAAAATAACTCTGCTCTGTCCTACAAGTACATTACAAAGTGCATTGGGGAGATCATTAACAACCACTAGTGGCAAAAGTTTAGGAAAGAACTGTACAACAACTCACACATGCAGCTCAATATGTTCCTCCCAGTAACGACATCTCTATGCCAAACAGCAGCAGGCATACCGTGCTGTGGTAGTCTGGCCAGTGTGTTCTTATTAAGGGGCCTGCTATGTTAATAAACGTAAAAAAAGATTATTTTTAAATTTCTCTCTTAAGGGCTACTCTGTAGTAATTTGCTTTAAGAAAGTTTGAGGGAAAGAAGCCCTAATGTTAATGGAATTTAGAAAGTGGCTGTGCATATGACAACACCCCTATGTCATGCAGAAATCTCTCCAAAAAAATTTTCACTTGTCTGACTTTATAGTTTTAGTCTCTAATGTTGGCTAGCCTGTCAAAGCACCATGCTTGCTTTGCTTTCATTTATACAGGTTGTTTAGTATTTGTTTTGGTGCTAAAACTTGTGTTTACAGTGAAATAATTTTGCTTGAGCAAGTTTTCTTCTACTTCAAAGCTATGACAAGAATTAAAAAGTTTGGTGTTAAACATCATTAATCGTGTGGGAATTGGTTCGCCAGATGGATTAATCTCGCTAATACTGAAGCGGCACGTGATGCAACACATGAATCAGCTTCAGCTCCATCAACTGCCTCGAACAAAAAACTGAAGTTTATAAACATTGGACGTGACAATATTAATGACAATAATATAGAGATGAACAGTTATTTGTTCAGATTGTGTTATTGTTGAATTCCCTGCTGTATCTAAACTAATAAACAAAGCTTTGCAGTGTAAGGAATGTGGTAAGAGTGCTCTGAAGGTAGTTGAGAGATATGTGGTAAGAGATGTTGTACATTAAAATGAAGAATTGACTGTAAAATTTATAGTTTAAATGAATGTAGTTGTACATGTTGTTTAACAAAACAGTGTGTTAATAAAGCGAATTTTAAATTTGCTTATTCTGTGAGGGGTATAGGCAGAGGGTTACAGAAGTGCACAAATGTTCTATGGTCCTCCCCCCTAAGGTCTGACAGGCACTATAAAATTATTCTACAGAGCTTACAAGGGAACCTCCCCATCGCACCCCCTTCAGATTTAGTTATAAGTTGGCACAGTGGATAGGCCTTGAAAAACTGAACACAGATCAATTGAGAAAACAGGGAGAAGTTGTGTGGAACTATGAAAAAAATAAGCAAAATATACAAACTAAGAAGTCCATGTGTAAGATAGGCACAACAAGGACAGTGTGAGCTCAGGAGCGCCCTGGTCCCGTGGTTAGCGTGAGCAGCTGCGGAACGAGAGGTCCTTGGTCCAAGTCTTCACTCGAGTGATAAGTTTACTTTCTTTATTTTTGCAAAGTTATGATCTGTCCGCTCATTCATTGACGTCTCTGTTCACTGTAATAAGTTTAGTGTCTGTGTTTTGCGACCACACTGCAAAACCGTGCGATTAGTAGACGAAAGGACGTGCCTGTCCAATGGGAACCGAAAGCATTTGATCACAAGATCATAGTTCAACCAATTCCTACACAGCAAAACACGTCCGATATATTCTATACGACACTGGTGACGGCATGTGCATCACATGACAGGAATATGTTGTCAACCCACCTAACTTGTACACTTGGCGAATGGGTAAAAAGATTCTTCTACCTTGCCCAATTTAGGTTTTCTTGTGGATGTGGTGATCAGTACCAAAAAAGTGATGAAAACATAAGAGTTTATCACATAAACTGCAACTAATGAATACAACAGTTTCACACTCGCACAGTTTTCCCTGTGCTCTGTCAAAACATATGTTTTTAATGTTTTCAAATTTTTCCGTGTGTAGACCGTCAAATCCTGCATATGTCCAAGCAAATCTGAACATGTCCTTGATTTTGGAGAGCAAAGTTGATTATGTGCGAGTTCCTGAACTTTGATAATTGTCTGAAAATAAAAAATTAAACTTTTCACTCGAGGGAAGACTTGAACCAAGTACCTCTCGTTCCGCAGCTGCTAGCGCTAACCAAGAGACCACGGAGCTCCTGAGTTCATGTTGTCCTTGATGTTGCCTATGTTGTGCATGGACTACTCAATTTGTATATTTTGCTTATTTTTTTCATAGTTCCACACAACTTCTTCCTGTTTTCTCGATTGATTTGTGTTCAGTTCTTCAAGGCCTATCCACTGTGCCAATTTATAACTAAAACTGGAGGGGGGGGGGGGGGGGGGTGCGATGGGGAGGTTTCCTTGTTAGTAGAAATAGCAAATGATAGTATGAAAACTTCTGTACAGGAAAGTGTAGATATGAAAGATGGCAATACATGGTTGAGTGCAGCCCTGGATGCATCTTGGCCATGAAGAGGCCAAAGTTCTCCAAATGATGTAGTTACGGCTACATCCTTGGACAATGCTAAAGTCATTGGTGTGGAACTTATTACCAAGTACCATCATGAATGATGAGCTGTGAATCATAAATGTTAGATAAATTTCTGTTGTTTATAGTGGAGGGATGGAGTTTGAAGGTGTTGTGAAGATATTTCACAGATCAGTGGAGAGAAAGGAAAAAAGTTAGCTGATGGTAAGTGTTTTAGTGGATGTGGTCGGCTTACATATGAAGAAATAGATAGGTTCCAATGTTATGGACAAACCATAAGACAAGATACAAACAACCTTGATGGAATGAAAAAGGCAATATGTGCTACATTCTTTCATAAAACATCCACACATGACAACCCAACTAATGTACCCTGCCCATCTGACAGTGAGTACTGTTGTGGCTACCAGAGGGCTATTGTTCAAGGTAAGAGTTACAACCATAAGCATTCATTGCCATTTGTGACAATGGAAGTAATAGAATGTGTAGTTTGGTGTTTTAGTGGTACAAGATTTTTGCAGATGTGTTTACGTGGTAGGACTCAGAACCGAAATGAAAGTTTTAAAAACTGTATATGGGAAGAGATGCCAAAAACTGTCTGGTAGGACTAAATACTTTGAAATTAGGTGTGCTGGATGCTGTGCTGTGTTTGAACGATGGTTCAAGGCTATGGAGTCGATGGAAGTGCCAGCTGGGCTAAACATGCAAAGAGCTTTAGTTGCCACTCGCTGCAGGGGACTCTTCAAAGTGGAGAAATCAATGTTGGAAGCCGCCAAAGAAGCAAGAATAAAAAGAAGTCTGAAGTAGAAAAGGGAGCAACCACAACACTAGGAACAAGATGAATATGGACCTGGGATGCGTTAGCGTTACGCAGGTTAGAGAGAGAGAAAAAAAATTTGTACTTTATCTTGAATTTCCCATAACTTCATTGGTGTTGTGGAACACATAGCCTAGAAACTATTAAAGATAAAGGGCTGAACTTTTGTATACTGTCTTAAAAAATATGTAACTAAAATGTAGACTATTCTTATGACTTCAGTATGTAAATTAAAGACTTTTTAAAAGAAAAGCTATAAATTAATTACTGAAATTTTTGATAAACATAACTTATTTCTTAAATCATAATTAATGACAGCTACACCTTTTTAAAAGTCTGCTTTAAAGATTATAGTGCTCATAACTTCCAGGAAAAAATCAAGCTTGTACTTTGTTTTTATTTCTAGTTGTGTGTACCTGTCCTGTACATATATTATTAAAATTATTTACTTCACTTGCAACATAAAATACAATTGAGAAAAAAGTCTGAGACCAAAAGCTGTGCTCATACATCAAAAATGGGTAAGCATTACGACTGAATGCTGTTTTTCTTTGTGCTACAATATTTGGGAAACAGATAAAATTTTCAAGATTTCCTCGTGTCCACATACTAGTCCACTTACGGCCTTCCAACTCAACCTCAGCTGCCCAGGTATGGTGCCTCATGTTTGAACATTATTATTTTTTAATTAAATGCTTTTACAGGTTTCTTTTAATAAAACCAGGTATTGCATAAAAAGTTCCCGGTTTACTTGCTGCATCAAATTTGGATAGAATTCCAAGCTTTCGATGACTACCTCCGTCATCCTCATCGGGGCTGAAACTGACTGTCATGGACAGGTAAGGCTTCCACTTTTATAAGCAGTGGACGGCTTCTCATCGGCTGGATGACGTCAAGGTGAAAAAGGCGCGTACCGAGGTGGCGGCCTCTATATCCATAGATTTTGTTTGCGCGCTTTATGCAGCGTTGCTTGCAATGCCATCCATCACAACAGGTGGAGAACTGCGAGGAATGTAACAAGTCTCCCTCTGTGCTCTTTCTTTATCAATTGCACGCTTCCGTGCATTGCTAAGTGCATAACCGGAGTCTCTGTTGAAATTATTTTCACAGAGTCTAATTTCATCTGCTTCCCTGATGACAAGAGTCCCAGTAGCTTGAAGCGTGAGCAAGTAATCTTGTTTCATCGAATAAAATCTTATGTTTATTTAACAAACTGTGCTCAGCCACTGCTGATTTTTCTAGGTAACTGTATTTTAGGTGACGCTGATGTTCCACACACCGATCGGCAACAGTTCTTATAGATTGGCCCACATAATTTTTCCCACACTTGCAAGGAATGCTGTAAATTCCTGGTACTCTCAGGCCGAGATTATCTTTCATGGGTCGCAGCATTTCCTTATCTTCCTGGGTGGCCGGAAGACTGGTCCGATTCCCTGCCAGCTCAGGACTCTGCCGATCTTGCTGGTTTTTGCACTGCAGAATGGTAGCCATGTGATGTGTCAGTCCTCTTGATCTGTTCGAACAGCGTCCTTCCTTGGTTTCTTCACCAGAGTAGATCTGATATCACGATCGGAATATCCATTTTCTATGCATATCGTTGTCAGATGGTTAATCTCGGAACCGAGATGATCCTTGTCCGAAATAGTCCTTGCTCTGTGTACCAAGGTATTCAGCATAGCTCTCTTCTGAGCTGGGTGGTGAAAACTATGTGCATTGCGTTGGTTTTCTGTACACAGAATGTGCTGCTGTAGGATTCCATTTAAGAATCCGGTGCATGTCATCTTCCAATAATATGGCCACTTTCTCATGATAATCGGTAGCATTGAGGATAACTGTGGCATTCCCTTTGTTGGCTGGTAGTACAACTGACTCTTCATCCTTCCCCAATGATTTCAATGCCAGTTTCTCCACTCTGCTTACATTGGACTTAGGAGGCTTGGCTGTTGCTAAAATCCGACTAGTTGCAAGCCTTACCTCATCTGCTGCCTCTTCAGGAAGGTGCCGAACCGCTTGTTCTACTCCACTGATAATCTCGGCCACTGGTAGCTTTTGTGGAGCTCGAGAAAAGTTCAGTCCCTTACTGAGAACCGAGATGGTAGCGTCATCAATTTCCTTGTCGGAGAAGTTGATAACAGTGTGATGTGCTTCGCTGGACCAGAAATTCCTTTTCCCCGGTTTAGGTGCACAAATTTATCAACCTGTTTTGCTATAGTCTTGCTTAAATTAGCTCGCTGGTGTGTAGCCGAGGTCGTGTACCCATTCCCAGTCCCAAGGTGACAAAACTGCAGACATAAGTAGATGGCAACTATATAAGGAGCGAGCGTTGGCATCCAGTTCATACCTCGTATGACGTATCCTCTCCCTGATGATCGCATGACTTGTCTTCCGCAAAATTCTATTCACTGTAGCAGTTCGGATGTGATGTTTAACAACTGCGAAATTTGGTACAACCTCGTTGTCATGACAACATTGTAGAAAAGCCAGTCACAGCTGCTGAGTAATCTGGCTGCTAGTGGAGCGAAAATCAGATGGATGTCTCGGACATTCTGTGTCCAGAAGACCAACACATACAGATTTATATCTAAACGCGCGTGGTTTTCATCACCCAGCTCAGAAGAGAGCTATGCTGAATACCTTGGTACACACAGCAAAAACTATTTCAGACAAGGATCATCTCGGCTCTGAGATTAACCATCAGATGACGGTATGCATAAAAAATGGATATTCCAATCGTGATATCAGATCTACTCTGGCGAAGAAACCGAGGAAGGATGCTGTTCGAACGGATCAAGAGGACCGACACATCACGCGGCTACCATTCTGCGGTGCAACAACCAGCAAGATCGGCAGAGTCCTGAGCCGGCAGGGAATCGGACCAGTCTTCTGGCCACCCAGGAAGATTAAAGAAATGCTGCGACCCGTGAAAGATAATCTTGGCCTGAGAGTACCAGGAATTTACAGCATTCCTTGCAAGTGTGGGAAAAATTATGTGGGCCAGTCTATAAGAACTGTTGCCGATCGCTGTGTGAAACATCACCTGAAATATAGGTACCTAGAAAAATCAGTGGAAGCTGAGCACAGTTTGTTAAATAAACATAAGATTTTATTCAATGAAACAAGACTACTTGCTCACGCTTCAAGCTATTGGGACTCTGTCATCAGGGAAGCAGATGAAATTAGACTCTGTGAAAATAATTTCAACAGAGACTCCGGTTATGCACTCAGCAATGCACGGAAGCACGCAATTGATAAAGAAAGAGCGCAGAGGGAGACTTGTTACATTCCTCGCAGTTTTCTACCTGTTGCGATGGATGGCACTGCAAGCAACGCTGGATAAAGCACACAGAACAAATCTATGGATATAGAGGCCGCCACCTCGGTACGCGCCTTTTTCACTATGATGCCATCCAGCCAATGAGAAGCCGTCCACTGCTTATAAAAGTGGAAGCCTCACTGGTCCACGACAGTCAGTTTTACTCCTGATGAAGATGAGAGGTAGTTATCGAAAGCTTGGGATTCTATCCAAATTTGACACGGCAAGTAAACCAAGAACTTTTTATGCAAGGAGTCCGTCGTAAAAGACTTCGTAGTCAAAACCAGGTATTGTTTGGAAATTAGCTTGTAAAATAATGCATGGGTTCTGAGCCTAGCACTTTTGTTTGCGATGTAAATTACAGGGCAAATTTTGGCCTCATTTACTTTAACAATCGTGAATTGAGACTTGCATATAATGAGTGTGATTGCGTGGTATAAATGCAGTTATAACCAGTGACCAAGAAGAAAACATTCTTGTGACTGTAAGGGTCCGTAACTATGTCTACATAAAATCGTTAAGTAGGTCTAAGGTTTCTATGCAGTCGTTCTGTGATGAAGCAAGCTGGGATCTCTTTACTTCCTCTCTTGTTTTGCCGTCTGCCTCATTAAATTCATTTTACTTTCACTTTTGCCTAATTACCATTAACATGCTTGAGCATAATCTCCCTTTCCAAAAAGGAGAAAGGTTGGCCCTCAGTCTTAAGGAATACAGCTCCAGGTCTAATTTTGTGCTTAGTTTTGTGTATGTAATTAATTTCCTAATTTATTTTCACCATTCCTATTTGATATCTTTTGTTATAGGATGAAATCAGTAATTTCTTCATGACTTAGATTTTACTGTTGACTTATAAACAGATATAAATTGTGTACTAATTATAAACATCTGGAAGAAAAGCTACTAGGATTCTTGAAATATTTATTTGGCTCTATCCCAAAACATATTATCTTAATTAATTCCAGAATAATTACCAAGTTTGTCAAAAGCATTGTTTGTATGACTATATCTGTTAATTTCAAAATTGAAACAAATAATTTGGCCTAACCTTTCTGGTAGAAGAGATGTTAAAAAGAAGGAAGTTTTCAGTGTATTCAATCAATTGAATGAGTTATGTTTTAATTGTAATTTCTGTAACTTAAATATCAAACAATATATAGATTCAGTGCCTATTATTGCGAGGGTATATAAAGGACTGATTTTTGTCCCGAGACAGTCAGTCCACAGCTGATTTACAGATTGGAATCATTATTGGTTGAAGTAACAACAATGCATCAACTTAACAGAGGAATTAGTGTAACACGAATAGGTTGTGTGTTTTAACAATGGGAGTGTCTGTTCAATTTATTTGAGAAATAGTGTCACACGTGCTGTATTATTCTGCAAGAACTGTGAACTGGGTGGTTAGCTTTTTACTGCTCATAGATGTTAAACAGCAAACTATTGTAGCAGTATGCTGATGTTTGCCTGCAACCTATTATTAAGGCTTATCAGCATTTAACAATAGTGAACTAGCCATATAATTGTGTAATATTGGGGTGCTGCAAACAGGGAAAGAAAAGAACTGTGAAACGCAATTGTGCAACTGTTGGCCACATCATTTTCAGTAGTCAGTAGTGAAGTTCTACCCCCCATTTTTCAGCCAGTATGACAATGCAATATGTCGACACCAAGGACTATCAACGAAGAGATAAAGTAGGCAAATGTCATATATGCTGCCCCAGGTGAGAACTATTGTATCTGCACACAATAAACTAGAACTCACAAACTTTGAACAGTGAACTTGAGAACGGTTTACAGTACAGTGATTTTAACAAAGTGAGTGTGTGATACATGTGTAATCGGAATTTTGTCCAGGAAAGTGTTATAGGAGTGTGAAATACAATTATTTTGAAATATCAGAATTGAATTAGCTCTCATTAAGCAGGGAGGTGCAACAGCCAATCAGTGAGTAGGTTTTATGGAAGCAGCCACTGAGTACAGGAGCAGCCAATCAGCATGCAGATGGACACAGCTGACTGGGATAAACAACATGCCTCACTGAGAAAATTGCAACTTACAGCAGCCATACAGATGATGAACTGAGATGACAACTGCAGGAACAGCAGGAGACGAGTGAATAGAAATAATGTAATTCATAGCAAAAGCCATTTTATATTAAGTGATTCATAATGAGTGGCCTTAATGAACAATACAGTGGGATGGGGGAGAATGGACAACAGGGGAGTGGTGTGATTGATAACAAAGCTGTAGAGGTTAAGTTTTTAAATGAACAGAGAGACTTAATGGGGACTGATTCTGAGGACAACAGTGGTTACGGAAAATTGGAAGCAATGTTAAGGCAAATTATGAGTAGTATGAGTAAGAAAGAAGACATTAGTATTATGACAAAAGACATTAGTAGTATTAAAACTGACATGACTAGCTTAAAGGATGACCTGAAGAACGAAAGTAAAAAAGAAATTAAGACAGTCAGCTCTAATCTTTCAGAATTAAATAAGAAGTTGGTGCAGTACTGAAAGATTGTGATGAAGATATAATGAAAGTAGTACAGAATAGGAATGAGAAATTAACATTAATGAGTAGTAAATGTATAGAAGAGAGACAGAAACTTTGTGATGACTATGGTAGGACGGTGGAGGATTCCAAGAAACAGACAAAGTCAAAGCAGCTAGGGTTTAACTTGAGAACCAAATCGATCAGATTAAAAAAGATTTAGAAACAGAGGTAGAAATCAAGTGTGCAGTAGTGGTAGAGGAAAAACTGGTAAAAGTAAATAAAAGTGTAGATTCAAAATTGGCTGAAATGGAGAAAAGGGTGGAAGAGGTACAAAATCTAAAGCATAGAGGAAGTGACAGTGAATCTGATTCTGACACTAGTTGTAATGAT
This sequence comes from Schistocerca cancellata, assembly GCF_023864275.1. Classification (NCBI taxonomy): domain Eukaryota; kingdom Metazoa; phylum Arthropoda; class Insecta; order Orthoptera; family Acrididae; genus Schistocerca; species Schistocerca cancellata. The sequence goes on along the minus strand of NC_064636.1, from coordinate 107,358,186 downwards.
GATAGCAATGACGAATCCAGTAGTGTTGAGGATGAGGTATTTGAATTTACCATTGATAATGATGGCTGTGTGTTAAGTAAAGAAAAAATAAAGGAGGATATATCAGGCCTAATGAAGAGTTAGAGTTTAATGAAAGTGGTAATGAGGAAGAGAACCATGCTATCTGTCATTTGATTATGTCTGATAATTGTTTTGGTAAGCAGGATGATAGCTTTTCCAAGGAAATGATTAATGAGGATTTGTTGTATGAAGAAGATCACAGGGTAAGTAAAAAAGAAGTGTGGCAGCCTGTAATAACAGCAAGGGTACAAGGGATATATGATAAGTGTTTACTGGACAGTGGTAGTGACTTGATTCGCATTTAACAGGCATTTTCTGAAACTATTAAGAACACAGAGGGTATAGTAGTGATGTGTGTTTCTGGAACAAAAATTATTGGTGCTACTGGTAAGCTAACAAAGAGTGTGAAACGAGAGATATTATTAACTGTGGAATTGGCAGGACAGTTGTTGGAGTGCAATTTCTTGGTAATTCAAAATCTCAGCATTGATGTAATATTTGGGACTAACTTCTTGTGCAAATAGCAAGTAGGGGGTTCAAAATTTTGTGTTGGATTCAATTATGTGGTGATAATGCTTACCCCAATTGTCTGTCTCATTTTTCGTGTTTCCTGAGGCAGTCAAACACTTCTCCTATCCTATCTGTAGTTTATAAGTGAATCTGAAACATTCTATCTTCAACTTTCATGTGATTTTGTACAGCACAGGAATATTTTAGAAAAGGTTTCTCCACTGTTATTTATACACTCCTGGAAATTGAAATAAGAACACTGTGAATTCATTGACCCAGGAAGGGGAAACTTTATTGACACATTCCTGGGGTCAGATACATCACATGATCACACTGACAGAACCACAGGCACATAGACACAGGCAACAGAGCATGCACAATGTCGGCACTAGTACAGTGTATATCCACCTTTCGCAGCAATGCAGGCTGCTATTCTCCCATGGAGACGATCGTAGAGATGCTGGATGTAGTCCTGTGGAACGGCTTGCCATGCCATTTCCACCTGGTGCCTCAGTTGGACCAGCGTTCGTGCTGGACGTGCAGACCGCGTGAGACGACGCTTCATCCAGTCCCAAACATGCTCAATGGGGAACAGATCCAGAGATCTTGCTGGCCAGGGTAGTTGACTTACACCTTCTAGAGCACGTTGGGTGGCACGGGATACATGCGGACGTGCATTGTCCTGTTGGAACAGCAAGTTCCCTTGCCGGTCTAGGAATGGTAGAACGATGGGGTCGATGACGGTTTGGATGTACCGTGCACTATTCAGTGTGCCCTCGACGATCACCAGTGGTGTACGGCCAGTGTAGGAGATCGCTCCCCACACCATGATGCCGGGTGTTGGCCCTGTGTGCCTCGGTCGTATGCAGTCCTGATTGTGGCGCTCACCTGCACGGCGCCAAACACGCATACGACCATCATTGGCACCAAGGCAGAAGCGACTCTCATCGCTGAAGACGACACGTCTCCATTCGTCCCTCCATTCACACCTGTCGCGACACCACTGGAGGCGGGCTGCGCGATGTTGGGGCCAGCTTCATGGAGACGGTTGTGAATGGTCCTCGCCGATACCCCAGGAGCAACAGTGTCCCTAATTTGCTGGGAAGTGGCGGTGCGGTCCCCTACGGCACTGCGTAGGATCCTACGGTCTTGGCCTGCATCCGTGCGTCGCTGCGGTCCGGTCCCAGGTCGACGGGCACGTGCACCTTCCGCCGACCACTGGCGACAACATCGATGTACTGTGGAGACCTCACGCCCCACGTGTTGAGCAATTCGGCGGTACGTCCACCCGGCCTCCCGCATGCCCACTATACGCCCTCGCTCAAAGTCCGTCAACTGCACATACGGTTCACGTCCACGCTGTCGCGGCATGCTACCAGTGTTAAAGACCGCGATGGAGCTCCGTATGCCACGGCAAACTGGCTGACACTGACGGTGGTGGTGCACAAATGCTGCACAGCTAGCGCCATTCGACGGCCAACACCGCGGTTCCTGGTGTGTCCGCTGTGCCGTGCGTGTGATCATTGCTTGTACAGCCCTCTCGCAGTGTCCGGAGCAAGTATGGTGGGTCTGACACACTGGTGTCAATGTGTTCTTTTTTCTATTTCCAGGAGTGTATATTTTTATATGGTGTTAGTGATAAGTAATGGAATCATAAGAGGATGGAAGAATGAAATATGATGAAAGTAAATTGGTGTCATGGTTGAAGAATTTCTGTCATACAAAGAGGTAATGTATGCACTCAAGCTTCAGGCAACAAGTGGCCTACCGGGACCATCCGACCGCCGTGTCATCCTCAGACGAGGATGCGGATAGGAGGGGCATGTGGTCAGCACACTGCTCTCCCGGTCGTTATGATGGTTTTCTTTGACCGGAGCCACTACTATTCGGTCGAGTAGCTCCTCAATTGGCATCACGAGGCTGAGTGCACCCGGAAAAATGGCAACAGCGCACGGTAACCTGGATGGTCACCCAGCCAGGTGCCATCCACACCCGACAGTGCTTAACTTCGGTGATCTCACGGGAACCGGTGTATACACTGCGGCAAGGGCTTTGCCAAACAAAGAGGTAAGGTAAACAGAAAATGAAAGGTGTCAGCATATGTGGAGAAGAAGGTCCAAATTATCTGAAAACTATAATTAACATCGAAGTAATCTGCTCATGTGTGAAATTAGTATAATTTGGTGCAGCAGCAAAAGCAATATGCAGTAAAAACCATCTTGAATACTAGGTCTTAATATTAATTGTGGTATAATAGAAGTACTCGTGTTCAGTGCAATCAGTATATTGAGATAACTGTCTACCTATAACAGAGTGTCATGGTACAGCCTCTTCTAACATTAAGGAAATAAAACTTTAAACATAGTTGCCTGGAGTAATGTGTGTGGAAAGAATAAGCAAGAGTTGTATGTATATTGCCTCTCAAGCAATTTGATGGAAAGCAGTGAAATAATTATTTTGATAAGTGATAATTTTGTCTGATCAGTAAGGAGAGCTAAGTTTGCCTTAGCATAAGGATCTGTTACTGTGGAGTATTTTTCTGTAGAATCAGTTTTCCATTAGATAAGCAGAGCAAGCATCTATTTATTAGATAATGGAGCAATAATGAAATAATAAAATAACCAATCATGTTAGGGTCTTAATGGTTAGGGAGTCTGTCTCTGTAGTAGGAATGTTTTTTGAGAATACACTCCACTAGCTAACGAGGTAAGAAATGTTAGTAAAATAATGGAGCTGACAAACATGACTGAATAATGAAAAAGATAACTGTATACAAACAAATGTGGTGTAACTATATTTTCTATTTTTGAACTAGGCAACATTGGGTACTGTGTATATTGTGCAATTCATGACGCTGCAACTGGGAATGACAGCTTAACAGAAAGAGAAATATTTTAGTGAGGTACAAGTCATCTAATGCTGCATTATTATTGATTGACTGATTGATTTTTATTGTCCAGAAACAAAACATTTACAGGGATGTAAAGGTTGTACAAGCAATGTCAATAAATGTACAAACAACAATGACAATAAATACACAAATAATTAATCTATGTTAGAAATTATGCTCACAGAAATCTTCCATTGTGTAAAAACAATTTTGAATTAATAAAGTTCTTACAAATATCTTAAATTTTTTCAGCTCCAGACTCTTAACTGACTCTGGTAGTTTATTAAATAGCTTTACAGATGTGTGTTTGAAGGTGTTTACAGTTTTGGTATATGAGCAGTAGTCTTTTCTTACATCATTACAGTGTCGTATGTTATAACTATGTACATCAGATTTCAGATCAAAACTAGACAAGTTCTTTTTAATGTACAAGAGACATTAAAATATGTATATACATGGCAAGGTCATAATACTAAGTTTAATAAATAATTCTCTACAGTGAGTTCTAGGTGGTACTTCACAAATCAGTCTGACAGCTTTTTTCTGGGCTGTAAATAAGCATTTTGAGTAGCAATTATTTCCCCACAAGATTGTCCCATACGTCAAATGAGAGTGAATATAACTATAATAGACAGAAAGCAAAATTTTCTCATCTACTGTTGCTTGTTATTTTCTGAGCATAAATATTCCTTTAGAAATTTTTGGTGTTAAGTAATTCGCATGTGCCTGCCAGCCTAAATTATTTTGCAAAACAATGCCAAGAAACTTTACAGGAACTGTCTCTAAAGTGATTCTATTGTTATAAGAAATGTTTAATTCCTGTGTTTTATTTATGTTCATAGACAGGCTATTGGCATTGCACCAGTCAGATAGTATATCTACGTTGAGTGAGGTAGAGTTACTTACATTATTGTCCATAGGCACTGTAACACTTAAACTGATATCATCTGCATACAAGTAACAGTTTGTAGTATCATCCATTACATTGCTAGGTAGGTCATTCACATATAATATGAACAAGAGAGGGCCCAAGATTGACCCTTGAGGAACACCATGGTTAACGGGTAAGAAACTAGAATATCGGTTATTGAAGTAAACAGTTTGAGATATATTAGATAAGTATGACTGAATAATTTTATCAGCAGAGACTGAGAAACCTACAGTTTTTAATTTCAGCAGCAGAGTGTTGTGGCACACAGTGTCAAACGCTTTTGATAAATCAAAAAACTTTATACTTACAATAAATTTTTCTTCTTTTGCTTCAAGACAGTTACATATGTAGCTCATAACAGCATCACATGTTGATAGATTTTTCCTAAACCCAAACTGGCTATTTGAAAGTAATTGATGAGAATCTCGAAAATTGATTATTTGAATACCCATTAGTTTCTCAATGACCTTGGATAAAAGTGGTACAAGAGAAACTGGCCTATAATTGCTAGGCAAATTATTGTCACCTTTTTTGTGGACTGGGATTACTTTAGCTACTTTTAATTTTTCAGGGAAACAACTTTCATCAAAGCAGTAGTTTATGATGTGACAGAGAACCTCTGCTATATTATGACTATTAAGTTTCAATATTTTAGAGCTGATATTGTAAATATCCAGTGAATCACTTTTGCTAAGAGAAAGAATGACAGAGTGTACATCTTCTACACAAATGTCTTCAAAATAAAACACATTTTCCATAGCATTTTGGTTTTTATAAGCAACATCCAAATAGTAGCTAGGTTCATGTTTACTATCAGGTATCTTAGTAACTGCACTATCTACACTGTTTACAAAATAATTATTAAAACTATCAGCACTAATTTTGGTTCTAGATACAAATTCTTTGCTACCCGATGCTAGATTCTCATTAATGATTTTCCACATTTCTTTTGGTTTATTAATAGCTTGTGAAACCAATTTGCAATTATATTCTAATTTAGCTTTCTTAATACCCATTCTGTACTGATATTTGCATTCTTTATATCTTACTTTGGCATGCAGACAAGATGAATTCTTTGCTAGGTAGTAGAAATTATTGCATTGATCTTTAAGTTTCTGTAGTTCCTGTGTGTACCACTTATTTTTATTGATAGTCGATACCCTGCTCATTTTAACACATTTGTTCTTTAGTGGCAGGCCAATGTTAACTGCCCACATGAATAATTCAGGAAAGTTGTTGAACTGGTTTTCTGCTCCAGTGTTACCATACACACACAACCAATTAATTTCTCTGGGACATTTTAGGAAAACAGATATATTACAGTCACTAATTGTACGTTGTGTCTTTTAAATCACAGAAGGCTTTGTGACATTAAAAATAATTGTATCCAAGTTTACATAAATAATAATTCCATGATGATCAGAAAGAAGAGTGTCAATCACATTTGTAGTGTATTTTGAAGAATGAAAAGTTGTAGCAATATTGCCTATACAAGTACCCATTAGATCAATAGGTTATCTGAAAACTTCTATTTGTGTTCTGAGGAAGTATGAGCTTAAAGTGGTAATACTGGAACAAAGAAAAATAATTTTGTTGATTAATTGATAACTGTGGTGCAAGAGTGATGTAAATATTCTGATAGGTCAACTATTTGGTAATATTTTCTGAGGACTTAATTTTCTGGTTGAATGAGAGCAGTACTTCCATCCCTTTAATTTTGATTTGAGTAGTAATTAAGTTATGTGATGGTGACACTACTCTTTTTTCATAATGCAATGATTAGTGGGTCTATGCTACTGCACATTTTGAGTTTTTGCTAGAGGTCATGTACACACTTTGGATATTAAGGTGGTAGGGGTCCATGAATAGTGTGAATTTCAAACCAGACTTTGGCACTTGAGTGATTCTGCAAATGGGAAAGAAACCCAAATCTTTCAAGTTTGACCAGTTTGAGACAGAGTTATGACCTAGAGTAATGTTTTGTATTTTAATGAGTAATTGATTTTACAATTTTTTACTTGTCCCCACCTTTTGTGCTATAGTCAATTTTGGTGCTAATTATTGTGATGTTATGAGAACTGTTTAATGTATTTATTTATGAACTCAACTAAGGACTATTATTTGCCATTAGTGTGAAACATTTTTACCTTATACTTAGAAGTAAAAGTGAGTGTACTAAAGTAGGGTATTTTGTTTAATTTTTTCATGTACTGTGGCGGAGGAGAGCCATTTCCAAAGAAACTGATAGCAATGTATTTCCTTACTAGCTGCCACTTGGATCTGTTGAAAGCATGGACGACTTGCTGAGAAAATGTGTTAAAGCTCATTAAAAGAGTGAAAGTGCTTGTGCAAAATACTAAACATTGAAAAAGTGGAATTTTCTGTCTGAAAATGAACAGCAAGGCGCAGTGCAATTTAACTTTTTCCAGCCCATGATCATTTATTTGAAGCAAGACAGGACTTGTATAAAGTGATATCTATCTTAGAATGTAATCTTCATTTACCCAAAGAAGGATATCAATTATTATGAAGATGCCTATTTTATTAAAAATATATATTTTTTGGATACTTTGTGCCATTGTACAATTCACTATATGTAAGCATTGGTATGGATATTTTCTTATGGCCAGTTCATATAAGTAGAAATTTGAAAAACATATTTACTGTAGTTTCTGATAAGGCGATTTCTTATGTAATATTTTTTGCCTGTAGATTGTTAAATCCACTTTATGGGGTCACTTGTCGTCACTGAACTGCCCAGTTACCTTTTTGCATCTATCTGGTCAATCGGATGAGGGGGTAACGTGACAAAGCAAGCTGGGATCTCTTTCCTTCCTCTCTTGTTTTGCCATTTGCCTCCTTACATTCATTTAATTACCATTAACATGCATGGGTATAATCTGCATTTCCATAAAAGAGAAAGGTTGGCCCTCAGTCTTAATGAATACAGCTCCAGGTCTAATTTTGTGCTTAGTTTTGCGTATGTAATTAATTTCCTAATTTATTTTCACCATTCCTAGTTGATACCTTTTGTTATGCGATGAAATCAGTAATTTTTTCATGACTGAGAGTCTACTGTTGACTTATAAACAAATATAAATTGTGTACTAATTATAAACTTTTGGAAGAAGAGCTACTAGGATTCTTAAAGTATTTATTTGGCTCTATTCCAAAACATATTAGCATAGCCAGCCCTTAATTAATTTCAAAATAATTAGCAAGTTTGTCAAAAGCATTGTTTGTATGACTACATCTGTTAATTTCATTATTGAAACAAATAAGTCATCTTAACCTTTCTGGTAGAAGAAATGATAAAAAGAAGGAAGTTTTCAATGTATTCAATTAATTGAATGAGTTATGTTTTAATTCTAATTTCTGTAAGTTAAACATAAAACAATATATAGTTCCAGTGCCTGTTATTGCGAGGATATACAAAGGACCGATTTTTGATCCTGAGACAGTCAGCCCACGACCGATTTTCAGATTGGAATTATTATTGGTTAAAGTAACAACAATGCATCAACTTAACCGTGAAATTAGTGTAACACTAATAGGTAGTGTGTTAAAACAATGGGGATGTCTGTTCAATTAATAGCGTCACACATACTGTATTATTCTGCAAGAACTGTGAACTGTGTGGTTAGGTTTTTACCGCTCATAGATGTTCAACAGCAAACTATTGTAGCAGTATGGTGATGTTTGACTGCAACCTGTTAATATGGTTTATCAACACTTACCAATAGTGAACTGGCCATATAGTTGTGTAATATTGGAGGGTTGTGGAAAGTGAAAGAAAAGAACTGTGGAACGCAATTGTACAACTGTCGGTTACATCATTTACAGTAGTCAGTGTCGAAGTTCCACCCCCCATTTTTCAGCCAGTATGACAACGCAATACGTCGACACCAAGGACTATCGGTACATCGACACTGAGGACTATCAACAAAGAAATAAAGCAGGCGAGTGTCGCAACTCGTTGACCAGTCTGGTGTAGCAGTAGAAGATAGCAAAATGAAAATTGAAGTTTTAAATTTTGCACTTAAGAAGTCATTCACATGAGACAATAATACAAACATACCATTGTTTGAACACCCCACAGACTCCTGTATGGAGGACACTGTAATAAGCATTCCTGGTGTAGAAAAACAATGGAAAAAGTTAAAAGCAAATAAGTCACCAGGTCCTGATGGAGTCCCAATTTGGTCTTATAGAGGGTACTCTACAGCGATGGCACCATACTTGACTTCCATTTATTTTTTCTTGTCCAGTGCAGAGCCCAAAGCAACTGGAAAAAAGTGCAGGTGACTCCTGCACATATGAATGGTAAAAGAACAGACCTGCAAAATTACAGACCAGTATATCTAACATCAGTTTCCTGCAGAATCCTTGAACATATTCTCAGTTCAACTGTAACAAATTTCGATGAGATGGAAAAACTTTTGTTCACAAATCAGCATGGTTTTACAAAGTGCCACTCGTGCAAAACCCAGCTTTCCCTTTCTTCACATGAGATCACGTGAACCATATACACTCCTGGAAATTGAAATAAGAACACCGTGAATTCATTGTCCCAGGAAGGGGAAACTTTATTGACACATTCCTGGGGTCAGATACATCACATGATCACACTGACAGAACCAGAGGCACATAGACACAGGCAACAGAGCATGCACAATGTCGGCACTAGTACAGTGTATATCCACCTTTCGCAGCAATGCAGGCTGCTATTCTCCCATGGAGACGATCGTAGAGATGCTGGATGTAGTCCTGTGGAACGGCTTGCCATGCCATTTCCACCTGGCGCCTCAGTTGGACCAGCGTTCGTGCTGGACGTGCAGACCGCGTGAGACGACGCTTCATCCAGTCCCAAACATGCTCAATGGGGGACAGATCCGGAGATCTTGCTGGCCAGGGTAATTGACTTACACCTTCTAGAGCACGTTGGGTGGCACGGGATACATGCGGACGTGCGTTGTCCTGTTGGAACAGAAAGTTCCCTTGCCGGTCTAGGAATGGTAGAACGATGGGTTCGATGACGGTTTGGATGTACCGTGCACTATTCAGTGTCCCCTCGACGATCACCAGTGGTGTACGGCCAGTGTAGGAGATCGCTCCCCACACCATGATGCCGGGTGTTGGCCCTGTGTGCCTCGGTCGTATGCAGTCCTGATTGTGGCGCTCACCTGCACGGCGCCAAACACGCATACGACCATCATTGGCACCAAGGCAGAAGCGACTCTCATCGCTGAAGACGACACGTCTCCATTCGTCCCTCCATTCACACCTGTCGCGACACCACTGGAGGCGGGCTGCACGATGTTGGGGCGTGAGCGGAAGACGGCCTAACGGTGTGCAGGACCGTAGCCCAGCTTCATGGAGACGGTTGCGAATGGTCCTCGCCGATACCCCAGGAGCAACAGTGTCCCTAATTTGCTGGGAAGTGGCGGTGCGGTCCCCTACGGCACTGCATAGGATCCTACGGTCATGGCGTGCATCCGTGAGTCGCTGCGGTCCGGTCCCAGGTCGACGGGCACGTGCACCTTCCACCGACCACTGGCGACAACATCAATGTATTGTGGAGACCTCACGCCCCACGTGTTGAGCAATTCGGCGGTACGTCCACCCGGCCTCCCGCATGCCCACTATACGCCCTCGCTCAAAGTCCGTCAACTGCACATACGGTTCACGTCCACGCTGTCGCGGCATGCTACCAGTGTTAAAGACTGCGATGGAGCTCCATATGCCACGGCAAACTGGCTGACACCGACGGCGGCGGTGCACAAATGCTGCGCAGCTAGTGCCATTCGACGGCCAACACCGCGGTTCCTGGTGTGTCCGCTGTGCCGTGCGTGTGATCATTGCTTGTACAGCCCTCTCGCAGTGTCCGGAGCTAGTATGGTGGGTCTGACACACCGGTGTCAATGTGTTCTTTTTTCCATTTCCAGGAGTGTATGAAGGGCAGCAGGTAGATTCCCTATTCCTAGATTTCAAGAGCTTGACATGGTGACACACTACCAACTGGTAAGAAAGGTACAAGCCTATGGAATAGGTTTCCATGTATGTGAGTGGCTAAAAGACTTCTTAAGTAACGGAACATACCACTTTGTCCTCGGCAGCAAGTGTTCGTCATAGACAAGCGCCAGCAGTGCCCCAGGGAAGTGTGGCAGAACTGCCATTCCAGAATGAGATTTTTTCTCTGATGTGGAGTGTGCGCTGATATGAAAGTTCCTGGCAGATTAAAACTGTGTGCCGGACTGAGACTCGAACTCAGGACCTTTGCCTTTCGCGGGCAAGTGCTCTCCGGCACACAGTTTTAATCTGCCAGGAAGTTTCATATCAGCGCACACTCCGCTGCAGAGTGAAAAGCTCATTCTGGAAACATCTCCAAGGCTGTGGCTAAGCCATGTCTCTGCAATATCCTTTCTTTCAGGAGTGCTTGTTCTGCAAGGTTCGCAGAAGAGCTCCTGTAAAGTTTGTAAGGTAGGAGACGAGGTACTGGCAGAAGTAAAGCTGTGAGGACACATATGTGTGTGTGTGCGAGTGTATACCCGTCCTTTTTTCCCCCTAAGGTAAGTCTTTCCGCTCCCGGGACTGGAATGACTCCTTACCCTCTCCCTTAAAACCCACATCCTTTCGTCTTTCCCTCTCCTTCCCTCTTTCCTGATGAGGTAACAGTTTGTTGCGAAAGCTTGAATTTTGTGTGTATGTTTGTGTTCGTTTGTGTGTCTGTCGACCTGCCAGCACTTTCATTTGGTAAGTCACATCATCTTTGTTTTTAGGTATATTTTTCCGACGTGGAATGTTTCCTTCTATTATAACTATATATCTACATATATACACTCCTGGAAATGGAAAAAAGAACACATTGACACCGGTGTGTCAGACCCACCATACTTGCTCCGGACACTGCGAGAGGGCTGTACAAGCAATGATCACACGCACGGCACAGCGGACACACCAGGAACCGCGGTGTTGGCCGTCGAATGGCGCTAGCTGCGCAGCATTTGTGCACTGCCACCGTCAGTGTCAGCCAGTTTGCCGTGGCATACGGAGCTCCATCACAGTCTTTAACACTGGTAGCATGCCGCGACAGTGTGGACGTGAACCGTATGTGCAGTTGACGGACTTTGAGCGAGGGCGTATAGTGGGCATGCGGGAGGCCGGGTGGACATACCGCCGAATTGCTCAACATGTGGGGCGTGAGGTCTCCACAGTACATCGATGTTGTCGGCAGTGGTCGGCGGAAGGTGCACGTGCCCGTCGACCTGGGACCGGACCGCAGCGACGCACGGATGCACGCCAAGACCGTAGGATCCTACGCAGTGCCGTAGGGGACCGCACCGCCACTTCCCAGCAAATTAGGGACACTGTTGCTCCTGGGGTATCGGCGAGGACCATTCGCAACCGTCTCCCTGAAGCTGGGCTACGGTGCCGCACACTGTTAGGCCGTCTTCTGCTCACGCCCCAACGTCGTGCAGCCCGCCTCCAGTGGTGTCGCGACAGGTGTGAATGGAGGGACGAATGGAGACGTGTCATCTTCAGCGATGAGAGTCGCTTCTGCCTTGGTGCCAATGATGGTCGTATGCGTGTTTGGCGCCGTGCAGGTGAGCGCCACAATCAGGACTGCATACGACCGAGGCACACAGGGCCAACACCCGGCATCATGGTGTGGGGAGCGATCTCCTACACTGGCCGTACACCACTGGTGATCGTCGAGGGGACACTGAATAGTGCACGGTACATCCAAACCGTCATCGAACCCATCGTTCTACCATTCCTAGACCGGCAAGGGAACTTGCTGTTCCAACAGGACAATGCACGTCCGCATGTATCCTGTGCCATCCAACGTGCTCTAGAAGGTGTAAGTCAACTACCCTGGCCAGCAAGATCTCCGGATCTGTCCCCCATTGAGCATGTTTGGGACTGGATGAAGCATTGTCTCACGTGGTCTGCACGTCCAGCACGAACGCTGGTCCAACTGAGGCGCCAGGTGGAAATGGCATGGCAAGCCGTTCCACAGGACTACATCCAGCATCTCTACGATCGTCTCCATGGGAGAATAGCAGCCTGCATTGCTGCGAAAGGTGGATATACACTGTACTAGTGCCGACATTGTGCATGCTCTGTTGCCTGTGTCTATGTGCCTCTGGTTCTGTCAGTGTGATCATGTGATGTATCTGACCCCAGGAATGTGTCAATAAAGTTTCCCCTTCCTGGGACAATGAATTCACGGTGTTCTTATTTCAATTTCCAGGAGTGTAGATACATAGTTTACACAATACATAGGTTATAAGTACGTACACACATAAAAAGAACATATACTGCCATTAAAAAGGAACATAAGCACATAGAACATAATGTAGGGGAAAAAAAACAAAACAGGAAAACAAAACAAATGTAATATATCCTACTTGTCATTCTCATTTATAAAATCATGCACACTGCAGTAGTATTTGCTTTTTAAATATTTTTCAATGTTTGCACCTGTCGGTTCTAACCTGCAGGCCTTTGATTCTGAACGCATTTTATTGCTAAGGTTCAAGTCCATGTAATATGGAGTATTTTCAAATAATGTTAGTCTGTGGCAAGATAACATGTAATCTTGTTGCGCCTTGTTTCACAAGCATGTGGAAATGGATTATGTGTCTTTTTAACTCAAAGAGAAGTGTTTCATTTATAAACACGGAAGGAATTCTCAGGCTTGCAAATAAAGGTTTGCATGATTATCTGTTGTTTGTTCCAGTCATAGCTCTGGTAATTTTTTTCTGTATCTCTATCTTGAATGCTCTGAGGAGGCTTCCTTTCTCAGCTCCCCAAAAAATTATGCAGTATCTTACAACTGATGTAAAATACGCATGATACAGAATTTTCCTAGCAGCCAAGTCAGTTTGTAACACCATAGCTCTTATGCTTTGCTGATTTATTTTGCTTTCTGTTTTGTTCAACATCTCATTGTTGAGCCTCTGTAATTATTGTATGATTAATCCAATACTGTATAAAAGTGTATACTCTTTTCTCTGTTAAAAACTTTGATGTCTTTTAGACTGGAGGAAGTGTAATCTATTTTCAGGGACCGTTTGAAAGCAGCTAGAGATCTCCCATCTAGAGACCTGCTTCATTGTAACTATGTAAGAGCCAAACGAATTTATGGAAAACAAGTGGCGGAAGCAAAAAGAGATATAATGACAGGTTCATTGAAGAGGCTCACAATCCATGCAAAGCAGCTTGGAATCTGGTAAACGAGTGCAGAAAAAAGCCCACCTCAGCCTTAAATTCCGGTAGCCCTGATGCCTTCAATCAGTACTTTGTTAGGATAGTGAAAGATACTATTAATGAAATACCTGACTCAGGCTTAGTCCCCACAAGTCACATGAGAAACATAACTAATAGCACTCTTGAAAACTGGAAGAAAGTGCACCCTAAGGATATCGTAAAAATAGTTAAGTCATACAAGAACTCAGAGAGCGAAGATATCTATGGTATGTCTTGCACAATGCTGAAGAAAATTATTCTAGAGCTTGTTCAACCATTATCTATGGCAATTAATAAATGCTTATCCTCTGGCGCCTTCCCAAAATTTCTTAAAATAGCACGGACAGTACCAATCTACGAAAAGGGTGACCCGTGTAAAGTGTCCAGCTACAGACCAATTTCTATCATTCCTATTCTAGCTAAAGTTATGGAGTCTGTTATGAAACTCCAGTTACAGAATTATTTTGAAGTAAATAAGCTCTTCCAGGACACACAGCACAGTTTTCGTAAGGGAAAGTCAACGTTTCCGGCAGCACTGTACTTAACCAGAAGAATAAGGCAAGGATTCGAAGACAGAGAAAGTGTGGCACTGACACTCTGTGATCTTGGCAAGGCATTTGTCTGCATTTCCCACAAGATACTGCACAATAAATTGAAGTGAAGTGTTATGGTGCCGGAAGTGTCATTCTGGCAACTTTTCAGTCTTATCTGGAAAACCGGAGACAAGTGGTATCAATTCACGGAGCAACATCACAAGAACAAAAGCTGGAATATGGAGTACCCCAAGGGTCCATCATAGAGCCTCTCCTGTTCCTTATTTATGTCAATGATATGGGTTATAACAACAATATGCTACAGTTTGCTGATGACACCACCCTTTTTGCCAAAGGAAGAACTGCTGCAGAATCACTCCAAGAAACAGATGTACTCTTCCAAAACATTAAAGAGTGGTTCATCAAAAATAAAATGAAAATGAATGAAAAAAAAACACAACATCTGATATGCACCCTTAACAACTTTGGATGCCATGATAATATGGAGGCTGTCAAACTGTTGGGCTTCACGATAGACAGGAAACTAACAATGAACGAAGACACAGTGTACGTGTGCTCCAAGCTCTGCCGTGTAATATACCTTCTGAGAAGGTTAAAAGGTGTACTTAGTGACCAATATCTCATAACAGTATATTGTGCCCAATTCCATAGACACATCATTTATGGCCTACTGTTAGGAGGACGTTCTGCAGGTTGTAAGGATGTGCTAATTCTACGGAAAAAAGCTCTCAGAATAATCACATCAAGCAAAAGACAGGAGTGCTGCAGCCCTATAGTCAGGCAGTTAGGAATTATGACAGTCTTCAGCCAGTATGTGTTTTAATGTCTCATCAGCGTGAAAGAAAACCGAGGAGTCTTCAGCGTGCGGCAAGATATACACAATCACAATACCCGTAACAAGAGGAGCATCGAAATACCCAGGTGTTGACTGACGGGAATGCGAGACAGCTTTCCAGTGGTTGCCCTACAGATGTTCAACTCACTGCTTCAAGAAGTGCAATCCCTGCCACTAGGAACATTCAGAAGGAGAGTAGCACAGGACCTGAAAGAACACCCATTGTACTCCATTGGTGAATTCTTTAAGAGTTACCAAAGTGAATGGACAAACAAATATTGTTTCTATTATGTATAACTGTCTTAATTTTGTGAATATTTTTTACAATGTATATATGTCATTAATCTTGATGCAGTCTGTCCAGCCATGACTGATCAACAACACGGATCTGGTAATAAAGTAATATGTACAATAGGAGCAAATGATATGTTTTGTCTTTCTCGCATAATCTCTTTGGTTATCTTTAAGATTGAATAATTTTGTTTAAATAATTTTTTGTAGAATTGTTAATATGTGCAAATGATATGTTTTGTTCAAAATGTCTTGCTGCTACTTTGTATATACTGATCCTCACTTAGGGTTCTTAGTTCTTTACATGTATAAAAGGTGTTGTGGTTCCCCTCGGAAATGGAATCGTGCAGTGTGTGCAAAATGTGGTTGGCATGAAGGAAGAGGTGGGACAACGAGTCAGTCGGAGACGAGCTGCCGAACTGCCAACAGCTTCTGTCCTAACAGTGAGTTGTGCTGGTGCCGAGAGAGGCTTTTTGTGCTGTTTTCCACTGTTCCAGAGCCTGGGATGGATGGATTAAGTAACCAACTCTATTTTGGAAATGGTATTTAATAATTTTCGGATCAATACCACCAAGAGCTCACAACATTACCAACTGCAAATCCACCTGCCAAGATATACTCGCCACCACATTGCGCAATCACTGCATCGGAACGAAGGAATTGTAGAGATGTAAAGTGAAGAATCAGCTTATTTGGATGTTTTATTTGGTTCGAACAATAAGGTAAACCACAAGCAATATTTTGAAATCTTAGCTTGATTTATCGCTATTCACATAACCACTGAGGGTCCTATCCTTGTCAACTATGACTTCTGAGTGTCCTTGTTGTGAAAGTGAAGTTAAAAAGCCCAATTTTTAATTGAATAATGTCACTTAAAAGTGTGGGAAAGTTGTGTTTAATAGTAAATGGTGTCTTGTGGGAGTATGTCAGTAATTGAATCTGCTTATTTTAAAGTTTAGGTGGGCTTTCAAAAGTATAAATTTAATCATTGTTTCTAAAGTAAAAGACTGAAGTAGCAAAAACAGGCATTAAATCGATTTGCTGTTAGTTTAAAAAATAATTACTTTCAAAACTATGATTTAAAGTGTTTTTCATAGTAAACAATTATTGTACTGCCTGGTGAAAAACACAAGAAGGTGAGTCAGAGTTTGTTTTAAATTTTATGTAAGTTTGTGTCTTACAGCAGTAAAGCCCAAAGACTTTCACTGTTGAAAGTTAACTACTCAGGCTAGCTAAATTTATTTTTCTCAAAAGAATATATTGCCAGTTTAAGGGGATCCATATTTTGCCTTTTGTGCTCAGTGACAGAAATTTATTAACAGAAAGATCATTACTTATGAAAATAGTAACTTATGTTTAAAGGACAGTGAGAATGTGTTTACTAGTGAACTCAATTTAATTTTCATGTCAAGTAGAAAACCAATGCCCAAATTGACACTTAAGCAGCGAATGTCAACAGTAATGCTATTAAAGTTATTTTGTTTGACTATGCCTTGAATACTAAAGTGTGTCAGTATTTGTTGTGTCCATGCAGATAGGTTTGTTCTGCTATGACTGTCAGTACTTTTCTTAATGTTATCATATGCTTGTGGCTGGGTTCATTGCACTTTCAAACGAGAAAGTATAGGCTGTGCCTTTCCACCGAAGCTATTTATTCCTATTTCTTGAACAGGAATGTTAAATATTTCCAAGTCTACTTACGCTGGCAACCGTTTTTCTTTATTATTTGAACAGTTTGCATAAGTAAAACATTATCTGCTACTTGTTGAATAATTACGTAATCCTGACTTTCACGGCCGATAGGCAACCTCCTTTAGGCACATCAAGGTCGAAACAACAAAATTCTATTCAGAAAGTAACATTTCACTGCTTTTTTATACCATATTTGGTTAACAAAATAATTTCATGGCGTAAATCGAGGCAGTACGGGTGTCTTACGTAGTTTTGCTTTCTGGAAGAGTGCTACATGTAAGTTGTGTTACATAGAGCACTAAAAGTTAATAATACCGCTTTTGTAAATACGTACTGCCTCCAGTCTTATAGGTTTTGATATAACATTAGCATCGCCATTTCGATAAAGAACGTTGTTAATTATATCAGCAAATACTGGAAAAAATATAAATATCAATCGTCTTACGAAAGTAAAATGAGCATAAAACGTGCAGCGGTGCAAAATTTTAAATTATTTGACAGAACGGATAGTGAAAGGTCAGCTAGTATTAAAAGTAAAATATATCAGAACGTAACAGTAACTAAAATGGACAGAAAACCAGAAATAAATCCAGGCAAGCGAGCCCAAAATACAGCCGATAGCAGTTCAGGCGACGCACCAACAGATGGCATTGCGCACGAATTAAAGTATGTACGGTTTCCCGCGGACATAAGTAAACAGACGTCGCGCGTATTAAACAAGACAAAATAGGCGATGTTATCGAAGACAGTGGCTATGCAAATGAATCAAGGGATACGTTCGAATCACCAAATACAGAAAGGGAAGTGGGATTTGAACACGAAAATATAGCAAAACCTAGATATGACAGATTTGTTCAAAATGCTGTCTGCACAAATTGCAGCATACAGTGACAATATTAATGCACAAATTTCTGAACGAGGCCGAATCATTTATAATTTCCTATAAGGACAGATTGATGGCATTAACGAAAGATTTGTCACAGAAATAATTAAAATTCAAGATCAAATAGAGCCCTTAGTCAGTACCAAAGTAGACGAAAAGGAATTCGGTATCAAATCCGAAATACAAACAGAATGCAGCACAGAGTTTGCGCAGATTAAACAATCTGTGACAGACACGAGTACAGAACTAGCCAAACAGATTGTTACTTGCGAAAAGAAGTGTGACAATAGAACTTCACATATCCAAGGAAAAATGTGTGACTTGGAAAGAAAAATATAAACATGACCTACACAGTTTACTGAAAGAGTACCTTACAGTAAAATATTGGAGGGCGAGGAAAAATTCGATCCTGCAAAAAGGTGTAACGGATGGTGGCATCCCCTTGATTTTGTAAAGAATTGCGAAAAGAACTTTCCTGATTACTTATCTAACCAGGAAAAGATCAATGTAGTGATCAGTGCATTAACAGGAAATGCGAAAAGGTGGGGACTTTAATCTGGATACTAACCAGATGTCTTCTGAAAGTTTCAAACAAAAATTTATTAACGAATACTCGTCAGAACAAAAGCAAGATTACTTATGGCGTGAATTTATAATGGCCAGATTGTGTGACATTAGAGGGAGGCAGACCATGAAAGAGTTTTGTGAATCGTGGTATAGGAAATTGATACACCAGAGAACCAGACGTACTGAAACTGAAATAATTTGGGAACTTTGGAAGTAATTACCACAGGATCCAAAAATGTATGTAGGGAGTACCCAAAGGAATTTTGCAGCATTCTTGGGAAGGGTCGAAGACGAAGACCATTGGCGAGGAAATCGCGAGGTTCGTCCCAATAATAATAACGATTACTCACGAGAAGATAATACCCTAAATGAGCGGACAGAAAAGGACAGATATCGAGTGAGCATGTTACAGAGAGGTCGCGGAAGAGGAAATTTTACGACGCGCGGCAGAGGATTCATGCCGCGGAATTGTCAAAATTGGGGCGACGTGGAAAACTAAGAACCGCGTGTGTTAAGGGTCAGATTCACGCGGAAACCGATTGTGGGTGCAGAGTAAAGATGTCAAATAAAAAGTACGAGAGGAAAGAATGCGAAATGCGAGGCAGAAAGTTTAATAACGCTGCATTAATAAACGCACGCGGAGCAATACATAGTGATATGTGCCGATCGGAAGCTGGCGTTAGACCAAGTGGCTCCCGCCTTTACCCAGAGCGGTACCGAACGGAGCTCTTAGGAAGAATGTTAAATGGTCGATGACACAACAAGATGACTGCCGTAGAGAGAGAGAGACAGACAGAAGAGGTGGAATCGGACACTTCCGTTGGCTGGTTTCAGCAATAGATGAATATGAAGCTGAAAATAAAGTTAGTATGTCATATAATAAGGATAAGTCGATATCGGAATCGTGCGAAAAGCATTATTAAAATATAAAAGAGAGCAAGATAGTACGATTGGGAAGGACGATATTTGTACTGTTAGCAATGTACCGGGTGATCAAAAAGTCAGTATAAATTTGGAAACTTAAACCACGGAATAATGTAGATAGAGAGGTAAAAATTGACACACATGCTTGGAATGACATGGGGTGTTATTAGAACCATGCGCTCCACCCCATATTGCTAGACGCGTGAAAGATCTCTCGCGCGCGTCGTTTGACGATGATCGTGTGCTCAGCCGCCACTTTCGTCACGCTTGGCCTCCCAGGTCCCCAGACCTCAGTCCGTGCGATTATTGGCTTTGGGGTTACCTGAAGTCGCAAGTGTATCGTGATCGACCGACATCTCTAGGGATGCTGAAATACAACATCTGACGACAATGCCTCACCATAACTCCGGACATGCTTTACAGTGCTATTCACGTTATTCCTCGACTACAGCTATTGTTGAGGAATGATGGTGGACATATTGAGCATTTCCTGTAAAGAACATCATCTTTGCTTTCTCTTACTTTGTTATGCTAATTATTGCTATTCTGATCAGATGAAGCCCCCTTCTGTCGGACATTTTTTGAACTTTTTTGTTTTGTTTTGTTCTAATAAAACCCCATGTCATTCCAAGCATGTGTGTCAATTTGTACCTCTCTATCTACATTATTCCGTGATTTACTCAGTTTTCAAATTTATTCTGACTTTTTGATCACCTGGTATATAAGAAAATAGATGTAGAGTTAGGGGAGCTTAGGATGAATGAAAATGAAAAGAAAGCATATTACGCCATGCAAAACATGTGTACACAAGTAATAAGAGATGGAAATGATGTAAAGAAGGGCGTCAGTAAATATGATGTTGTAAGCAGTGCGAATGGAATTATTGTTGATGAAAAGGTAGTTCTGTGGTTCAGGTACTGAAAAGCTAGATAGGAATTTCGCACGGTCATCTGAAAATGATAGCAAGGAAGAGAGTGAAATGAAGGTTATCAAAGTATATGACGATTATACAAAGTATGGAAAGTAAGTTGTCATCATCGAAAGCAATACCACAGAAGTGCCTGAGTCTCCAAACTAAGTGCAATGTGTAGGAAACAATCCGAAAAACGAAGTGAATAAAACATGTAATCATGAATTGCCCCGCTGTCTGAAAATTGCATTCATGCTCGAATCTGATGACGAAAATGAAATCAGTGATAGTTTAGATGATGAAGGGCATATGGATACAGATAAGAATGAATATGTGTGCAAATTTCACGTACTTCAGTGGATCTGGTGATGAAGAAGAGAGTAGTGATGACTCCAGTGAAGATGAATTTTCAGAAATAAACGAAAGTGAATATACTTTTAATGAAAGAGGGTACGAAAAAATTAATGACATCATTTCGAAACAAAATCCGGAATGCATAACTGAAACAAAACCAAAAGAGCCTCCAGATGATACTATACTTGGGCAAGCTTTACTTAATGCTATGAAAGAACTTGACTTACAGAAACCGAAGGAACCGCCTGATAAAATGATAGCAGGGCAGGTGTTGTTACATGTGACTAAAGAATTTGAAATCCCTAAACCTAAAAAGCCGCCTGACGAAACAAAACATTGGCAAGATCTGAATAGCATGATAAATGATTTGCAGTGTAGGAGACCTAGAAAGCCACCAGACTTGAGTAACTGTTTTGTGAACCATAAAAGACTGCCTTGACGTATATATGTTGTTAATATAATGCACGACATCATTATGTTACTGAGTTTTGCCTGAAAGTGAATTACTTTTTTGTTGATCTTGTGATCTGGGGCAGGTTGTTGTTTATTTTATTGTAGTCTACTGTATGACGTTGTTAAGAAACTGTTTATTTTCATATGAGTGCTTATTGAGGCCAGTGTAATTATGAAAATTGAAGTAAATTATTACCAAATTTTCAAACTTTATGAATGATGATGTTTATGGTAACTTAATGGAAGTGCAAAGAACTCCACAAGCTAATGATTAATTTCTAGTGTACTCAAAGGCTAGAAAGTGTTTATGTTTGCACTATGTTGTATACTTAAAAGTACATGTCCACAGGAATATAGATGAACCAATGATGAATGAAATGTTGAACCCTCAGGGGACATGCACTCTTTGCATTTTCAGGTGTCTGACGAATACCAGGTACCCCAGTTGTTGGCCAACACTACCTCCGTTTCTTTTCGTGTTGTCAACCTTCCTCTTCTTCATTCAGAACTTTGACTATATTCTTAATTTCTTCCCCTTTAGATTAAATAGTGTAGAATCAGAAAGGAGAAAAATAAAGAGAAATGAATGTTTGTGAGTAATTTGATGAAATTTTTCTTCTTCCTGGCGGTAAATTTAACTTTGAAATGAAATAACCTCCAATCAATGTGAATTTCAAATTTGAACTAATTTGTCAGTATAGTAGTTCTGATACCAGACATAAGATTTTTAGTGAATTTAAATAATGATAAAAATTTCAGTAATACTAAATTTCCTTTGTATAATATGACAAAAGGTAAATGTTTGTGGAAAAGGGAAATGGGTAAAATTTTTAATAATACTGAATATTCTTTGTGTTGGATGTACTGAATCCTATAGAAATGGTAAGGAATTGCACAGAAAAAGTTACTTAAGTAAAATATTAGTAATTCTAGAATATGGCATTCTCTGAAAAAACTGATGGATGTGGATGTCTACTGTGGAATTGTTTGTAGTCAAAGACGTAAATAAGTGATACAGGTACACTAGAAAATGACTGCCGGCAGAGGTGGCCGAGTGGTTCTAGGCGCTACAGTCTGCAACCGCGTGACCGCAGGTTCGAATCCTGCCTCGGATATGGATGTGTGTGATGTCCTTAGGTTAGTTAGGTTTAAGTAGTTCTAAGTTCTAGGGGACTGATGACCTCAGAAGTTAAATCCCATAGTGGAAAAAAAAACTACTAGAAAATTACTAATCGTAATTAACCTGAAAGTGGGTGCTGAAATGATTAGAATAAACATAGGATAAAAATAAAATTAACTTAAATGATTCTAATCAGAAAGATGCAAGGGAGTAAATAAAGATAAAATTTGAAATGAGAAATCTGATGTGACTAATGTCCAAAGATAATTGAGTATAAATGTGAAAGGATGAGGAAATGTGTATATTTTATGTGCCAGTAGTAAGGGGTTCCTCTTTTCTAAACCACAGCAATGGGCATAAAATTAATTAGACTATGAAATGACAGACTGAACTGAGATTTGTAATAATAAATATGTTTTATCTATATTTGTTACCAGTGTGTAATAGTCTTCTTAAGTTTCAGATGAACAAACGATATAAAAGAAATTGAAATGTTATGAGATGACAGGTATGTACCAAGGACAGTGGAAAGGCAACTGCAGGGACAAGAGTACTGCAGTCTGGAATAAAATATTGCTCACAGAAATTGGTCACTTGGACGATAAAACAAAATGCTGACATCATAAGTAGTTCTGAAGTGAAGAACTACTTAAACTGCTGTGTGAGCAGTAACCAAAGGACTTGCTCATGTAGAGCAGGCATGTGAGTAACAAAGTATGGACCGCCAACTGTAGCAGGCAGTAAAGCACTTGCCATTGTGGGGAAAGGATTTAATAAGTGTGCATGAACTGCCAGGTGTAGTCATAGCCAGTCTGTCTAACATAAAAGTGTATGGTTAATGTGTTTGTACAAAGCTGTGTGTCGGTATGTTCAATTATTTATAGGTAAAGACTGTAATAGTTAATGGGCAGAAAATTATTCAAGAAAAGATACCTTTTAGTACTGTTGTATAAAAGTATGTATATGTATTAGTTTGTTTGCAAGACGGACTACCTAATGTAGAGTCATGCTTTAAAAATTATCATGTTTCTGTCTGAATCTTTGTAGTGAGGAGATGTGAAGTTTGAGGAAAAAAAAAGACTTATTTTCACTAGAGTTAATGAGTGCACTTGTAAGGATAAAATTTTACAAAAAGGGAAGATACAGGTTAAAGTAATTTGATTTCTTGAACATCACAGGTTTACTTAGAGTGTATGTCTTTTGGTTTGGGTATATGTACAGGAATTGGACTATAGAAGGTTATTCTTGTTTTAGTAATGTATAAATTGTTTTGTGTACTATTTGTCCACCACTGATATGATACGTACAGACATGAGAGAGAAACTTCGTGTATCCCATGTAATTTTGTTTCTTCGAAATAATATGACAGTGTGTTTTCTTCTCTGTAATGATGAAAAAATTAGATAAGTATATGAGATGATGGTTGAAGATGGTCTTATTCCATGATAAGATTGTTGTTTCAAAAATCGAGTAAACGAAATTTATTCCATATAAATGCTTTTTTTAGAGTTAATATACAGATGGGTCTTCTGTTGAAAAATGATTGTCAACCACACTTAAGTGTTATAGATGTTTCCTTGAAGTAAAATATGCATGAAACGGAATTTTTCTAGCAGCTAAGTCAGTTTGTAACACCATAGCTCTAATGCTTTGCTGATGTACTCTTCTTTTTGTTTTGTTCAACATCCCATCGTTGAGCTTCTGTAATTATTGTATGTTTAATTCAACACTACATAAGAGTGTATACCTTTTTCTCTGTTAAAAACTCTGATGTCTCTTAGATTGGAGGAAGTGTAGCCTAATCTATATAATATGTACAATATGAGCAAATGATATAATGACATAATCTCTTTTGGTTATCTTTAAGATTGAATAACTTTGTTTAAAGAATTTTTTGTAGAATTGTCAATATGTGCAAATGATATGTTTTGTTCAAAATGTTGTGTTGCTACTTTCTATATACTGATCCTCACTTAGGTTTATTAGTTCTTTATATGTATAAAAGGTGTTGTAGTTCCCCTCGGGAATGTAATCATGCAGTGTGTGCAGAATGTGGTTGACATGAAGCAAGAGGTAGGACGAGTCAGTTGGAGATGAACTAACAAACTGCCAATACCTTATGTACTAACAGTGAGTTGCGCTGGTGCTGAGAGAGGCTTTTTGTTCTGGTTTTCACAGTGCCAAAGCCTCAGGTGGATGAATTAAGTAATCAGCTCTATTTTGGAAATGGTATTTAATAATTTGGGGGTCATTACCACCAAGAAATGACAGAGCTCAACATTACCAGCTGCAAATCCACCTGCCAGGGTGTACTCACCACCACATTGCACAATCACTGCAATGGAATGAAGGATTGTAGAAATGATGTAAAGAGAAGGATCACCTTACTTAGATGTTTTATTTGGTTCCAATGATGAGGTAAACCAAAAACAATATTTTGAAATCTTACCTTGATTTCTCCCTAATCACATAACCACTCAGGGTCCTATCCTTGTCAACTATAACTACCGAGTGTCCTTGTTGTGAAAGTGAAGTTAAAAAGCCCAACTTTTAATTGAATAATGCCACTTAAATTCTGTAAAAAGAAAGGACTTAAATTCAAAAGAAGTGTGGCAAAGTTGTGTTAGATAGTAAATGCTGTCTTGTGAAAGTATCTCAGTAATTAAATCTGCTTATTTTAAAGTTTAGATGGGCTTCCAAAGTATAAATTTAATTATTGATTCTAAAGTAAAAGACTGAAGTAGCAGAAACAGGCGTTAAATCAATTTGCTGTTAGTTTAAAAAATAATTACTTTCAAAACTATGGTTTAAAGTGTTTTTCATAGTAAACAATTATTGTACAGCCTGGCGTAAAACACAAGATGATGAGTCAGTGTTTTTTTATGTCAGTTTGTGTGTTACAGTAGTAAAGCACAAAGACTTTCACTGTCGATAGTTAACTACTCAGACTTGCTAAATTTATTTTTCTCGTGTGTTAAAGAATATATTGCCAGTTTAAGGGAATCAATATTTTGCCTTTTGTGCTCATTGATAGAAATTTATTAACAGAAAGATCATTATTTATGAAAATAGTAACTTCTTGTCTTTAAAGGACAGTGAGACTGTGTTTACTAGTAAACTCTATTTAATTTTCATGTCAAGTAGAAAAGCACCTGTTAAATTAAGACCAAACCTATGCCCAAATTTACAATTCAGCAGTGAATGTCAACAGTAATGTTATTAAAGCTACTTAGTTTGACTAAGCGTTGAATACTAAAGTGTGTGAGTATCTGTTGTGTCCATGCAGATAGGTTTATTCTGCTATAACTGTCAGTACTTTCTTTGATGTTATCATATGCTTGTGGCTGGGTTCATTGCACTCTGAAAGGAGAAAGTATAGGCTGTGCCTTTCATCGAAGTTATTTATACCTATTTATTGAACAGGAATGTTAAATATTTCTATGCCTACTTAGGCTGGTGACCGTTTTTCTTTATTATTTGAACAGTTTAAATAAGTAAAAAATTATCTTCTACTTGTTGATCAATGATGTAATCCTGACTTTCACGTCCGATAGGCAGCCTCCTTTAGGCCCATCACGGTTGAAACAACAAAATTCCTTTCAGAGGGTAACATTGCACTGCTTTTTTATATCATATTTGGTTAACAAAATAGGTTCATTATGTAAATAAGAGGCAGCATGGGTGTCTTACGTAGTTTTGCTTTCTGGAACAGTACTGCATGTAAGTTGTGTTGCGAAGAGCAGTAAAAGTAAAAGTTAATAATACCACATTTGGTAATACATAATGCCTCCAATCTTTGAAGTTATGGTATAACAGTAGCAGTGGGAGTGTTATAAGTTACTTTATTTAGAATCCTCATTGTGTAAACAAAACTATTTAACTGCTTCAGTAAGCAGTCCATATAATCAGTCCATGAGAAGTTTTTTGCTTATGGTCATTCCCAGAAATTTAACAGATACTGCAGTTATCAGTTCTCTGCCTTTATAACTTAACTGTGTTATATATTCAACAGTTTGTTTGGTCCTAAAGTGTACAATTTGTGTTTATGTTAGGATTAGTTACATAGCATTACTATTTATAAAATTGTGTCCGATGTGGTTGTGTGCATGTGAGCTTTGTGATGAAGCAAGCTGGGATATTTTTGCTTCCCCTCTTATTTTGCCGTCTGCCACCTTAGAATTCGTTTTTTTTTCACTTTTAACTAATTACCATTAACATATGTGAATATAATCTGCATTTTCATTAAAGAGAATGGTTGGCCCTAAGTTTTAAAGAATATAACACCAGATATAATTTTGTGTTTAGTTTTATGTATGTAATTGATTTTCTAATTTATTTCAGCTATTTCTAGTTAGTATATTTTGTTATAGTATATTTGAAGATAGTACCTTCTCTAAAGGACAAGATACCATTGATGACAGTGCAGCTACTCTAGAATAAATGATAATTAATTGAAACCTTCAGCTGCCGGCAGGTGTTGTTGATATACCTCAATGGGGACAGTTGAGGTATATCAACACCACCTGTCGGCAGCTGAAGGTTTCAATTAATTATCATTTCTTTTGTTATAGGGTGAAATCAGTAATTGTTTTGTAACTTAAATTCTATTATTGACTTATAAACAAATATAAATTCTATAATAATTTCAAACTTTTGGAACACAAAACACTAGCATTCTTTAAGTATTTATTTGGCTCTATTTGAAAACATGTTAGCAAAGCCAGCCCTTAATTAATTCCAAAGTAATTAACAGTTTTGTCTAAGAGATTGTTTACATAACAATATATGTTAAGTTCATCATTTAAACAAATAATTTGGCCTAACCAATGTAACAGGAAACTGTTAAAAGGAACAAATTTTTTGATGTATTCAGTTAATCTAATGAGTTAAGTTTGAATTTCTGTAAATTAAACTTTGAACAGTGCATAGTTTCAGCACCTGTTTTTGTGAGGATATACAAGGGCCTAATTTTCAGTCCTGAGATAGTCAGTCCACAGCAGAGTTTCAGACGAGGAACCTGTGTCGGTTAGAACAATAACAATTCTTCAACTTAACTGTGAAATAAGTGTTACACAATTAGACCGTGTGTAAAAACAATGACAGTGTCTGATGCATACATACCTTTATATTATTCAAGAACTGTGACCATTATGGTTAGATTTTTACTGCTCAAGGATGTTCAATAGTAAACTATTGTAGCAGTATGTGGAGGTTTGCCTGAAAGCTGTTAATGAGGCTTATCGAAAGTTAAACAACAGTGTACTAGCCATATAATTGTGAACAGTGAAAGTAAAAGACTGAAACGCAAATGTGCATCTGTTGGCTACATTATTTAAAGTAGTCTGTGTTGTACTTCCACAACCTATTTTTCAGCCAATGTAGCAATGCTGTAAGTCGACACTGAGGACAACAAACGAAGAAACAAAAGAAGGCCAACCGCCACAACATGACGTGGGAGAGAAGAAGGCAGTTGTGTCCACTGGACACGCCACATCCTGTGACAACATCATGACATTCACAATGCAAATTTCGACCATTGTGGATCAGCGAACTGTCATCAGATTTATGAATGTGAAGTGGTTAAACCAGCTGACATTTATTGCTGGATAGTGGCTATATATGGGAGAGGCTGTGAGTCTGACAAGTCAGTGAGAAAGTAGTGTGCCTGTTTTTGTGAAGGCCAGGTATGTTTGAGTGATGATGCGATACCGGGCCAGGAAAATATGATAATGGCGGTCTAACTCATCGACAAGGTGAAAGACCCGGTGAGAGGTGATTGGCGTGTCATAGTGCAAATGTTTTCGGTGGTGGTGGGGGCAAGTGCTGGAACAGTTTGGACAAATGTGTACAATAGATTTGATTACCAGATGATGTGCACACAGGGGGTTCCGAAGAAGTTTGGCGAACCACAAAAGGAACTGGAAATGGGGCAAGCACTGCATCTCGTATCATGATTACCCACTTTCCTGGAGCGGGTCATCGCCAGTTATTAGAGCTGGTGTCACAGTTTGAATCAGAGACACAGTGGAACAGCAC
Source organism: Schistocerca cancellata (assembly GCF_023864275.1). NCBI lineage: Eukaryota > Metazoa > Arthropoda > Insecta > Orthoptera > Acrididae > Schistocerca > Schistocerca cancellata. The sequence goes on along the minus strand of NC_064636.1, from coordinate 107,329,924 downwards.
GCAATGGAAGTGTGCAACGTCACCTCCTCGTAAAAAATTGAAAGCTGTGCCATCAGCAGAGATGATGTTGCTCACTGTATTTTTCGATGTCAGAGGTCAGATACTTGTTGACATCTTCGAGCACAGAAACACTATTAACAATGATGTGTACTGTGAGTCACTCTGTAGCCTATGCAAGTCCACCAAAGTAAACGGCCTCTGTTGCTCACGGAGGGAGTAATTCTGCTCCATGATAACGTGCATCTACACATATCTGAGGTCACACATAGTGTACTTGCCAAGTTCAAGTGAGAGTAGCTCGAGCATCCACCAACAGCCCAGACGTGTCACCCTGAGACTTCCGCTAAGAAAACTCAACAATGGGAAATGCTCCAACTCGGACGACAGACTGAAGGGCCCAGTGAATTTATGACTTCTGCACAGCCACAGGAACTCTGGTAACAGGGAATGCTTTGCCTCATTGAACTGTGGCATAATTGTGCTCAGGCCTCTGGTCATTATTTTTTAATAAAGACTTTAATTATACGCACAGAGTTGTTTCATACGTTTTCTTTTGAACAACCCTCATAGCTGAGTGTGTGTCACTAGTATTGTTTGTACTGTGGAAGCCAAATAAAAAGACATCACACAAAGCTTTTGTTAGTTATTTCTGGAGTTACAGAACGCCTTAACCCTTAACTCATGAGTTATTGTCTCTCAGACCACGTGAACATTTTCAAAATCGCTCTCCAAGACCAGTTGTGGTGGAATGCTTCCATACTCCCCCTGCCCTCCTCAAATTGCCAAGCCTACGATGTTTTGCTGTCGGTTGCATTATTGCCTTCTGTGGTTATTGTTGACACGTGTTACTGACAAGTTTTGGAGTCTCCTAGAACGTGCCTTGTGAACTACGTACCTGTTTTCTTCAGTATGGCACTGTATGGCTCAAAATTTTTAACTTTCTCGTGTTTGATGAAATTGTTAGTCAGTCTATGGAGGAAGGTGTCAGTGATATAGACCAAGAAATAAACGAAAAAGAGAACGATTTTACGTTAGCCGGTGATCATAGTTCTGCTATCGAACAAGAGTATCATTCAGAGGAAGAACTTCAGGAAAGTTGTGGTGGGGATCTGTCTGTTTCTTCAATGAAATACTTAAAGTGTCTGTTAAAATTGAATGTGTTCTAAGTGGTGATAAAAATGTAGTTCCCAGCAATGAATGTCAATTTGACAGACTTTCTTTTTGTATCTATCGGGTGGAATACTTATCCGCAAATTTAACACCTGCAATTTAGTTTTATCTGGAAATTTATTTGCTACAGAGATAGTATAATTTTTCAGAATGTCAAATTCAGTACTCCAACAGTCCATTTATGTGTACTATTTAAAAGAACCACACAAAATTATGTGCTTTTGTATGATAAATATTAAAATGCTGCAGGCTTTGTTTGGTGCTGTAAAATAAACTACAGGAATTTAAACATCACTTAAATAATTGTAAAAATAAATGTCATATAGCATAAATTAAAAATTTCAAATGATTTTTGCCTTAAATCTCGTTTTAAATATATGAGACTGCACCTTGTGATATATGTTATAGAAAAGTCACCTAGTGAGTTAAGGGTTAATGAAAATATGAAACTGTTGACCTGTAACCTTAGACAACAAATGTGTACTTGATAAGTATATCTGTGGGATGGCATCCTAATGCCATTTAAAAATAGCTAGTTCTCAATTCTAGCAGTAATAGCATATTTTCTAAGCTCAGTCAGCATCTATACAATGAAGATTCCCAAACTAGCTCAATTAGAGTTAATTGTAGTGAAATGATATTTTAAATAGACACCCTAGCTGCAAGCAGGCATTGATATACTTCATTGGGGATATGTTGAAAATGTGTGCCCCGACCGGGACTCGAACCCGGGATCTCGGTGCCGGACGGGGCACACATTTTCAACATGTCCCCAATGAAGTATATCAACGCCTGCTTGCAGCTAGGGTGTCTATTTAAAATATCATTTCATTTCTAGCAAAGCTGCATGGTCATTGACGGTAACTGTTCTTTCGGGAACAGATACTACCGTCATATATAGTTAATTTTAGTGCTTGTATTAAGACTGATGGCTTTCTTCTGTCAGCGCTAAGCGTCTCTGCAATACATCTTCTTGTACAGCATTAGTTGCGCTTTCCTTAGCTGCATGGGAAACACTGTATAAAATGTATATTACAACCTCATCCACATATATTGTCTATACAACAAGATCCAAGACTGATTTTATTGTTGGCATATAACCAACATCAGTGCAGTAACTATTGGTGGCAGTGGAACTAATGACTGTAAACAACAGATGTACATTTGACCACTCAGTTGTGAGTAGGCTGCATTAAGTAGTGGATGTGAATTTATAGTGTTTCAGCATTGTTGTCAAAAATCGCATTGTAGTTTTTGACACATTCTTCAGAATGCTCTGGAGAAGAGAAAAGTGTGTGCAAAGTTTGTCCCGAGCACAGTGATTCCCGAACCAAAAATGACTCAATGCATGTACACGTGCTCTTGTCATTGCAATCCCTGCAGGGCAATACCTAGGAGGTATTCCTAGCTCCATCATTTAAAATTGGTTTGTACTATTTAGCAAGTAGGCATTCTCAGGACAATTTGTGTCTGCGTCTGCCAGTTCAGCTTCTTGAGCGTATCTGTGACTGTCCCAGTGGTCAAACACATCTTTAATCATTCCTGCTGCCCTTATACATCTACATATATACTCCACAAACCATCATACGGTGTGTAGTGGGAAGTACCAAGTACCACTACCAGCCAGTCCCTTTCCTGTTCCACTAGCAAATAGAATGAGGGAAAAACGATTGTTTATATGCCTCTATCTGAACCCTAATTTCTCATATATTATCTTTGCGGTCCTTACATGTACATATAGAATAATTCTCCAGTAAGCTTGAAATGACATTTCTTTCAATTTTCTGAATAGTGTTCCTCAAAAAGACGGTTGTCCTACCTCCAGGGATTCCAATTTAAGTCCGTGAATCATCTCCATAATACACCCATGTTGTTTGAACCAACTGATAACAAATCTAGCAGCTGGCCTCCAAGTTGCTTCGTGTCTGCATTTAATCTAACCTGGTACAGATCCCAAACACTCGAGTAGTACTCAAGAATGGACTGTCTGGCATCATGTATGCAGTCTCCTTTACAGATGAACCACATTTGCCTGAAATTCTCCCAATAAAACAAAGTCGACTATTCACGTTCCCTATCACAATCCTCACAGGATTGTTCCATTTCATATCACTTTGCAACATTGCACCCAGATATTTAAACGATGTGACTGCATCAAGCAGGAGACTACTAATGCTGTATCTGAACATTAAGGGCTTGTTTTTTCTACTCATCTGCAATAACTTACAGTTTTCTACACCAAATGGATTCTTTGTCTAAGTCATCTTGTATCATTCAGCAGTTACTCAACTTTGACAACTTTCCACACACCACAGCATCATCAGCAAACAACCACAGATTGCTGCCCATTATGTACAGCAGATCATTTACGCATATAGAAAGTAATATCAGTCCTATTACACTTCGTGGAGCACTCTCGGCGATACCCTTGTCTCCGATAAGCACTCATCCATATCCTTGTACCTTTCTTAAAGTTTGCAGAGGAATTTTTAGAAATCTAGAAATATTGAATCTGTCTGTTGTCCTTCATCCATAATTCCCAGTAGATCATATGAGGAAAGGGCAAGCTGAGTTTTCCACAAACAACAGCTTCTAAAAACGTGCTGATTTGTGGAAATAAGCTTTTCAATCCAAAGGCAATTGATGATATTTGACCCAGAATATGTTCAAGAATTCTGCAGCAAACTGATGTTAAGGATATTGGTCCATAATTTTATGGGTCCATTCCTTTACCTTTCTTATATTCAGGAGTCACCTCCACTTATTTTCAGAAGCTTCAGAATCTGCACTAGGTGAGAGATTTGCGATAAACGCAAGTTATGTAAAGGGAAAGTGCTGTAGATTACCCTTTGTAAAACGAAATTGGGATTCCGTCTGGACTTGATGACACATTTGTTTGCAACACCTTCAGTTTTTTCTCTCTATGCCAGGGATGCTTATTACTGTGTCATCCATACGGGACGGTGCGACGGTCAAATGTTGGTATGTTTGTATGGTTCTCAAGAATAAACGATTTCTTAAACACAAAATGTAAAACTTTGGATTTCAGTTTGTTATGTTCTGCTGCCACACCAGACTGGTCATTGAGTGACTGGATGGAAGCCTTAGACCTGCACAATGATTTTGTGTAGGACTAGAATTTTCTAGAGTTCACAGCCCAATATTTTGCTAAAGCTATGGCAGTGACAATACTGTAGTTTTCACAGACACAGGAATCTCTACTAATCTTTGCCTGTCATCATTTCTGCGTTTGGGTTTGAACTGGAAGTGCAACATCCTTTGCTGCTGTCCCCTCTTTATCAAGCACATGATATTAACTGTGGTGAATCTATACATCTACACAGCACTGCTTTATGTCGAAAGCAACTTAAATGAGTTCGAGACCAGAGAGAACATACATCCCCACAACACCAGAGGCAAACTGGACTTTGACATACCAAGACACAGACTCACAAAGACTGCAAACGCACACAAAATAATGAGTTTAAAACTCTTCAGTAAACTTCCAGCATCTGCTCGGTCACTGACCAATAATATTTTCAAACGTAAGGTTTATGACTGGCTTCTCAAACACCCATTTTATAAGATAACAGAATATTTTGAAATAAGCATTGACATTGGTATATAAGAATATTCCTAAAAGAAAAGGAATTAAATTGTAAAAACTTTACTGTAAAGTTATTGTTAATTGTATATTTTATGTTCAGACCTATTCCGCTGTAAGTGGTCAATGGTGAATAAACTGAATACTGAATACCGAAAGCATTTCCCTTATTTGTATACTTGTATGAGTCCAACATGCTTGAGCAGTATTCTAGGATGGGTCACATCAGTATTTTGTAAGCAATCTCCTTTGTAGACTCACTGAAGTCTGTTCACTGCATTAAGTGTGACTGAGCACATGTGATCATTCCATTACAAGTCCCTACAAACTATTACAGGCAAGTATTTGTACAAGTTGACTGATTCCAGTTGTGGTTTGCTGATATTGTAGTCATTTGCAGTACTGATTTGTTAAAATTTTACCATGAATCCGAAGTATGAGTTTTGTTGTTGGCTTGTCAGTAGTGGGTAACAGTGTGAGATTTGTTCAAAGGATTTTCATGGGGGGGAATGAAGTGGGGAAGCCAGTGGGCATAGTAGCGAGATCCTCTCCTCGAAATGTGGAATTTGTAGCAGAAATAAACACATAGAAGAACAAGAGGATAAATTCTGTGCCCTTCAGGTGCAGTTACAAGATGCAAAGGAGGAACTAGATAGGTCGAGGAGGGTGAAGGGCACTGGGGAATGGGAACTGGCAGTTGGTAAGTAGGCAGCTAGGAGGAGGAGATATTCATACAGATGTACTTTGCATATAACCAATAGATTTGACCAATTTGAGGCGTCGCAGCTAGGACGCAATTGCCAGTTTGTCTATTAAATCTTTCTTGTATGAGTGTATGTGGGCTCCAGTGTAAGCAGTCAGAATCTTATACGATCTGAAATGGGTGAGCTGTGTCCTGCAGATGTGCGTCATGACCATATGGCGTGACTGCAGCGTGTGAAAGTAGCGGAGAGGTGCTTACAGAGTAGTTACATTCTCTGGAACTATAAAAATTAATAACTGATGCAGAAATAGCCTGAGGAACTTCAGAGTAGGCACATAACCTTCTGTTGTGTGAAGGAACAATCTGTCAGAATCTGAAGTCAATAACTGTTATAATTTGGAAGTTACAAAAACAAAAACAAAAAAAGTAAAAAACGTAATTATCCGAACTTAAGAAACTAAATCAATATATATGTTAATAGTTCACCAACTGTGACTATTTGAAAAGAGATGATAACAACTTCAGTGTTTAGATTCAAATTTGGAAAGCTCTCATTTTAGAAAACCTTTTGTAATTTTGCTGTAGTAATAACTTTAAAAATTTCAAGTAGATACTTATGTTTTGTGTTAGGGTGAGTGTGAAAGAGAGTACTTGTGTGAGTGTATGTGGGACATTCGCCAATATTAAATTTTCAGTTTGTAATTCTCTATAGGAACTTGCTAGTGTTCCAGCTGTGTATCATGGGAACAAATGAACCAGTGGTTCCCCTACTAGTGGATGACGAATGTCCGAGCATGTTTGAGTATGTAAGAGACAGCCAGAACATTCAGGACTATATAGTTAAATTCGGGACGTAAAGTACAGCTTAAAGTTTATTTCATTTTATTTGTTTAACAAGAGAGTTTTGAGTTGCTTATTTTAATGACGTCAATGAGCTGAGAGCAGTGGTTGGTTCTTGCTAGATTTTGGCGCGACCCACGCCCTGAAAGTCAGTTCTGATTGGCCAATAAGAAGTGAGATGGTCTGCCACCTAACGCATGAGATAGAGGTGCTTGTAGAGGTAGAGAGAAGAAGGAGGTGGTGGACTAGCTATCGAAGGAGCTGGGCATGCTGAAAGTGTCCGCCGCATTATGTGTAAAATGAAGTGATATTGTGACTTCCGCGTTACGGTACGGTGATAAAGGTAGCTGGTGTTTACCATTAACTATTTGTGAAATTTTAAGAATCGAGAGATATTTTGTTCTGGAGAAAATCGCGTGTGTAAATTTTGAACAAAAGCGTGGTGGTACTAAGTAATTTTTTTTTTTTTTTTACTGAGTATTTATGGCGAGCAAAAACTTTTTTGAAAGACAACCACTGAATGCCAAGTGCAAAAGTAAATAGCAGTTTATTGACTGTGTTACTCTCGCAAATGATTTCGGAATTGGATAGGAAAAGTTCTGGCTGTTTGAGTGTGATTAGGACTGTGAACAGGAACTTTAATGATTTGAACACATGTGGGCTGATGATCTTGCTTAATAGTGATAAAAAAAATCCTAATGCAAGTTTAAAATGACCTTTGAACTTAGAAATTTGAATAGCAACCCATTTCCGATTTATTCTTTAGAGTTCACAAGACTATTTTCAGCTTTTCGTACTTATAGCGGCCTCCAATGTGTAGTTATCGAATCTTAGTTTCTTCAACACTGCTGTTCTGAGACCTATTAAGCAGCTGCAGTCAGGAGTTACGCGTGCAGATCTGCAGCAGTATCGAGGTAGGTGGACAATTTGTGTTGCAGAACTGACGTCGATGTGCGGAAGAGTGCTTTATGTCGCAAATTGTCAGAGTTGAGTGGAGAGGAGCCTCTTGTAGGTGTAAGTGTATGAAACGTGCAGCAGTCATCAGCAGTTAGGGAGCCTCAATCAGTTGCAAATTGCAACAGAAAGAAGAAGGTTCTGCTGCTAGGTAGTTTTCATGGCAGAGGTGCCGACCAGCAGTTGCAGGAAGTGTTGGGGAGTGAGTACCAGGTCACCAGCATCTGAACCCTAGTGCAGGGTTGCCTCAGGTGACTGTTAGCATAGGGGAGTTATGTAGGAATTTTATGGAAGAGGACCAGATAGTGATTGTGGGCGGAGTGGAGAAAATGGTGTAGGTGGTGACATGGTAAAGATAGCTACTCAAACTGGTGGCACTAATGTGTACTTTGTACAACTGTTTCAACGTCATGATCAGCCTCATCTTAATGTTGCTGTTAGTCATATTAACATCCCGTTGAAGAAGGCACTGTTGGCAGAGGGCATGGCTCACATTGCAGTGGTGCCAGTTGAGTCTATGAATAGACTGGGTTTCACTAGGCATGGCCTGCAGCTCAATAGGTATGGGAAGGGGAGGCTGACAAAGCTTATGGTGACAGTGTAGTGGGTGGTAGTGGGATCACTCATGGAAGAATTCCTGTAGTAGTTGCTGTTAGAGCTGCACCTTTTGTAGACTGAAGTCCACTGATAGATATCCCCGCATAAAGGAAGTCCCCCTAACAAAGGAATCACCTTCAGAGGAGGTCAGGTACTCAAGTAGAGAAGGAATTAACATATTTCATCAAAATATAGGAGGTATTAGAGGTAAAGTTAGAGAACTGCTTACAGATGATGATGCTGACACTATTGGTATATCGGAGCACCACTTAAATAATTTGACAATTGAGAGGCATCCTTTACCAGGATACAGATTAGCTGGCTGCTTTTCAAGGACTTGCTTGCGGGGTGTCAGAGTGGCCGTGTATATAAAAAACAGTATTCCATTTAAGTCTATAGACATATCATGGCACTGAACTGAACAGATATTTTTGAATGTTGTGCAGGGGCAGTTTTATTTGGTGAAACTAAACTTCTAATTGTTGTCGTTTATAGGTCCCCTAACTCTGACTTCAGAGCATTTCTGCTCAAGCTAGAGAGGGTTCTTGCTTCACTTTATAGGAAGTACCAACAATTAGTTATATGTGGTGACTTCAATATTAATTTTGTATGTGATAGTGCCAGAAAAAGAATTTTGTTAAGATCTCCTAAACTCATATGATCTGATGCAGACTTTTTTTCCAACCAAGGTGTAGGGGCACAGCCATAAACAATATTTTTATTCATTCTTCATTACTAGATGAGCATTCTGTGAGTAAAATGGTTATGACAAAGCTAGAAAGTTTTTACTACCCCCCGTTTTTCCATCTGCCTCCTTAAATTCGTTTTTTCACTTTTAACTAATACATACGTGTTATCTTCATTTGCATGAAAGAGAAAGGTTGGCCCTCAGTTTGGAAGAATATAACAACCAGATTTAATTTTGTGCACAGTTCTATGTATGTAATTGATTTTCTAATTTATTTCGACTATTTCTAGTTAGTATCTTTTGTTATAGGGTGAAATCAGTAATTGCTTTGTAACTTAGATTCTGTTGTTGACTTATAAGCAAGTATAAATTCTATAATAATTATAAACGTTTAGAAGATAAAACACTAGCATACTTTAAATATTTATTTGGCTCAATTTAAAAACATGCCAGCCCTTAATTAATTCCAAAGTAATTAACAGTTTTGTCAAAAGTATTGTTTACATAATGATACATGTTAATTTCATCATTTACATCAATATTTTGGTCTAACCCTTGTAGTAGAGGGGACTGTTGAAAGGAACATTTTTTTATGTTTTCAGTTAATCTAATGAGTTAAATTTTAATTGTAATGTCTGTAGATTTAACTTTGAACAATGTGTAGTTTCAGCAACTATTATTGTGAGGATCTATAAGGGCCTGATTTATGGTCCAGAGACAGTCAGTCCAAGCCCGAGTTTCAGACGAGGAACCTGTGTTGGTTAGAACAATAACAATGTTTCAACTTAACTGTGAAATAAGTGTTACACAATTAGGCCATGTGTTTTAACAATGACAGTATCTACTTAGTATGTACGTTTCTATTCTGGATAGATGTTCAACAGCAAACTATTATAGCAGTATGCGGAAGTTTGCCTAAAAACTATTAATGAGGCTTATGGAAAGTTAAAACAATAGTGCACTGGTCATATACAACTGTGTATTATTAGGGGGTTGTGAACAGTGAAAGTATATTACTGTGAAACGCAAATGTGCATCTGTTGGCTACATCATTTAAAGTAGTCAGTGTTGTACTTCCACAACCCATTTTTCAGCCAATGTAGCAACGCAGTTCGTCAACACTGAGGACAACAAATAAAGAAATAAAGTGGACAGAATCATCACACTGTGAACTGCTTTTCAAACCATGATGCACAAATTTTAGCACTAAAAGGTTTTTGTACTCAAACTAATGTTATGCATATAATTAAAAAATATGTAGGAAAGCTAATCCAATGGAAATAGAGAGTGTTTTAAACATTGTTAAGGAACAAGAGTGTCAGGATGTTTATCGTGCAGATAACAGATGACAAATATAATGCTTTTCTTAAAACATTTCTCATGCTCTTTGAAAATTGCTTTCCATTAAAACGTTCTAAACAGCGTACTAGCAGCAAAAGACAGCCTGGGTGGCTGATTACTGGGATAGGGATATCATGTAAAACAGAGTGCAAATTATATCAAAATGTTATAAGTCATCGCAATGAAGCTACAGTAGCCCATTACAAACAGTACTGTAAGGTACTTAAAATGTTATTAGGAAGGCAAAGAGTATGCAGTGCACAAATAGAATAGCTAATTCACAGGATAAAATTAAAACCATTTGGTCAGTTGTGAAGGAAGTGTCCAGTTAGTAGCATGAGGTTGATAATATAGAGTCAGTTCATAACAAAATATTTCTGTTACCGGTAAATCAGATATATGTGCAGTATTTAACAATCATTTTACGAGCATTGCTGGTGAATTAAATAAAAATTCAGCTTCTACAGGGAATCATATAATTCACTTGGTAAATGCCTTTCTGAAATTGATGTCTGAAATAATCCTCTGCAATACAGACAAGGCAGAGACTGAGTCAATAATTAAATCACTTAAGACTAAGGACTCTCATGGATATGATGGAGTGCCTAGCAGAATATTAAAGTAATGTGCTGCACGTTAGCTCTGTACTTAGCCATATTTGTAATTTTTCCTTTAAGAATGGTGAGTTTCCTGAACAATTAAAGTGCTCAGTAGTAAAGACGCTTTATAAAAAGGGAGAAAGGGATAATGTAGACAATTTTAGATCTATTTTGATGCCATGAGTGTTTGCTAAACTTATTGAAAAGGCTGTGTATGTAAGGATAACAGATCATTTTATTCCACATAATTTGCTATCAGATGTACAATTTGGCTTTAGAAATGGTTTAACAACTGAAAACAGACAGCAAAAGGTCAATGTTCACAGTGTTGAGAATGGCTGTGATGTGGGGTCTCAGTGGGGTATGGTCAAATGGGGGGGGGGGGGGGGGGTGTGCACCAGGTATTTTTGTGTTTAGGCCACTCCTGTTCCTTATTTATATAAATGATATGCCCTCCAGTATTATAGGTAATTCAAAAATATGGTAGTAAAGGATCTTGTGTGCAACATTGTCACTGTTTCAAATAATGCAGTTCATGACATAAGTTCATGGCTTGTAGAAAATAAATGACAGTAAGACTCGGGTTTTACAGTTTCTAAAAGATAATTTGACAAAACCCAATGTTTTGATTTCACAGAATGGGCATATGATTAGTGAAACTGAACAGTTCACATTTCAATGTGTTCAGATAGACAGTAAACTGTCATGGGAAGCCCATGTTCAGGATCTTGTTCAGAGACTTAATGCTGCCATTTTTGCTGTTCAAACAGTATCTGAACTGAGTAATAGTTCGACATGAAAAGTAATCTACTTTGATTGTTTTCATTCACTTATGTCATACGATGGTATATTTTGGGGTATTCTGAAAGGTTATTTTTGTCCCGGAAACTGGCAGTTCATGCAATAAGTAATTTAAGTTCACGAGTCTTTCATTGACCTCTGCTCACTAGTCTGGGTGTTCTGACATTGGTCTCTGTCGTTTCTTGTTAATAATATCAGCTTATTCCCAAGAATTAGCAACTTTTGCTCAGTTAATACTAGGCAGAAATCCAATCTGCATTTGGATCGCACTTCCTTGACTCTTATGAAGAAAGGTGTGCAGTATACTGCTGCATCCATTTTCAATAAGCTACCACAAGAATTCAAAAACCTTAGCAATAATCTACGTGCTTTCAAATCGAAACTGAAGAGTTTCTTCATCACTTCTTCTATACTGTTGAGAATTTCCTCGAAAAATTGAGCTGATTCCTATGTTGTATGGTTCATTGCATTTATTTAAACTTACACCTTGTGTTTTTTCCGGTTCATAAACATTTTATTTTATCTGTTATTACTTTAAACTAGATGTGTAAAATAAAAAATAAAAAAAATTATACCATGTCTTACTTTTCATTTCTTTTTCTGAACTGCACAGTTTTACATTTCTGAACATTTAAAGCAGGTTGCCGATCTCTGCACCACTTTGAATTCTTATCAGCATCTGACTGATTATTTATGCAGCTTTCTGAAGACAGTACTTCATTATAGATAACTGCATCATCTGTGAAATATGATGTAGTTAATCTTTGGAAGACATGTAATATTACACGCATTTGTTGCGTTTTCATAATTTGCTTGTTCGTAACAACAATGGAGAATTACTGTAGCTGCGATGGGTGCAAAGAGAAATACACAAAAGGAGAAAAATTTGGTGTTGTATGAGTACTTCGAGTTGCTGATACTGTACTGTACTGTTTTGGTTGCATTTTGAATAAATATGTTAAATCTATTATTGTGTGTGCAAAATCTCTATGACTGATGAGCAAAGTCTTTGGTCAACTGCAGTGGTCATCTCTTGGTATTCATACATTTATAATGCAAGAAAGACACAACTCGAAAGGAAAAAGACTGGTATACATTTCTGATAGCTCACATTTGCATAATTTATGGTCACTTTGTTGTTTGAAGCTGAAATATACTTCTTGTGTAGTATTTATAATGCTTAGCAAACACGCTCACAACGCTTAAACAGCCGAAAACGGTGCAGTGCACAAACATTGATAGCACGTAAAAAACATTTCGAACTATCGTTAAGGAATCTAACACTGATATATCAGGGAACTGTTACCTACAGAGTTCCCAAGGCGCTCACCCTCAAGTGGCATGCTCACACCAGTCCAACCCGTAACACATGCAAGACACTGCTGGCCATGCAAACGTGTTCACCTAGGCACCGCCGTTGCTGGTGCAATGAGGCGTAGCCACGAGTTATTTACCTAGTGACTCTCCATCGTAGACACAGCTACAAGGTTGTCAATTTTATACTGATGTCTCATGTCTGTGTAAATAACAGCGAAGTCTCCCTCCGGATGTGCTACAGAAATCTTTAGCATTGATTCCCAGAATAACACAGGATGCATTCCTCCTAGTGATCCTAACGGGACAGCCCATCCAACATGCGGGATACCTCTGACCTTGCACGTGTTTACCTAGCCACCGTGCATATTTAACAAGGGAACCTCCCCATCGCACCCCCCTCAGATTTAGTTATAACTTGGCACAGTGGATAGGCCTTGAAAAACTGAACACAGATCAATCGAGAAAACAGGAAGAAGTTGTGTGGAACTATGAAAAAAATAAGCAAAATATACAAACTGAGTAGTCCATGCGCAAGATAGACAACATCAAGGACGGCGAAGGCTCAGGAGCGACGTGGTCCCATGGTTAATGTGAGCAACTGCGGAACGAGCGGTCCTTGGTTCAAGTCTTCCCTCGAGTGAAAAGTTTACTTTCTCTATTTTCGCAAAGCTATGATCTGTCCGTTCGTTCATTGACGTCTCCATTCACTGTAATAAGTTTAGTGTCTGTGTTTTGTGACCGCACCGCAAAACCGTGCAATTAGTAAACGAAAGGACGTGCCTCTCCAATGGGAACCAAAAAGATTTGATCGCAAGGTCATAGGTCAACCGATTCCTCCACAGGAAAACACGTCTGATATATTCTATACGACACTGGTGACGGCATGTGCAACACATGACAGGAATATGTTGTCGACCCACGTAACTTGTACACTTGGCGAATGGGACAAAAAGATTCTTCTACCTTGCTCGATTTAGGTTTTCTTGTGGATGTGATAATCACTCCCGAAAATGTGATGACAGACACATAATAATTGTCTGAAAATAAAAAATTAAACTTTTCGCTCGATGGAAAACTTGAACCAAGGACCTCTCACTCCGTAGCTTCTCACACTAACCACGGGACCACGGTGCTCCTGAGCTTACACTCTCCTTGATGTTGACTATCTTCAACATGGACTACTCAGTTTGTATATTTGGCTTATTTTTTTCATAGTTCCACACAACTTCTTCCTGTTTTCTCAATTGATCAGTGTTCAGTTTTTCAAGGCCTATCCACTGTGCCATCTTATAACTAAATCTGAGGGGGGTGCGATGGGGAGGTTCGCTTGTAAGAGTGCAGTGCTGGCCTAATTGTTGAGCGAGCTGTTGCCCTAGTTACTCAACCGCGCAGATGCAGCTAAAAGGTTGTAAGTGCTATACTGACGTCTCACGTGTATGTAAATAAGAGCCAAGTCTCCCTCTTGGAAAACGTAAAGTGTCGCAGAAATAGTTAACTGTCACTCTTGTCGTTGTAGGAGCTTTAGTGATGTCTCAGTTCATCTGCATGGAATTTCTTCCCCTAACACGATCTATTTACGAAAATAGTCCACCGAATGCACTCTTTCTGATGGTCCTAACGAGGCATCCCGAGCTACCCTTCCTGGAAACCATAACGTCCTGCTTTCAACATAGTCTCAGAAACGGTAAACGATCTCACCACTAAAAGCCTTCATCATGTATGTGCATGCTTGCGAAAACACCATTAGTTATAAAAGCTTCTTGTTTTTTGGAAAAAGAGCACAAACTAAGCACACACGAGAAAATCAGAACAAACACACTTACAGAATTCGAAGCACTGTCCTGCAGAAGAGAAAAATGGCTGGGTGTTCTATAGCTGCTGGAGATGTCCTAAGGCCACAATGGTAGATGGGGAACAGCATCCCACCATAGATACATTGCCCCCATCTTGTTCAGACCAGGCTATAGAGGCTCCTATGTAACAGCACAAAGGATGTCTTGTGAATGAGTGGAGCATTCTGACTAACTCTTACTTCATTTACCTGCACAATTACTGATGCTGACAGTGTGGGAGCACTGTCTGCCTTTTTTTCTGCAGACAAGGCTTTCAGTGGCAAAACTATTTTGTACATGTCTTCTTATTGCACTGACAGTTAAACTCTTCAAAAGTGGTCTACAAGTCGTCAAGTATAGAAAGACACTTCCTCCATTACACTGCTCTGCCACTGACGACGGGAGCTTGAATATTTCAGCGTGAAACCGATCTCCACCCTGGCTATGTATCACCACATACCGTTTCGATGTAGTAAACATACAATTCGTACACTGTGCCAAACAAAATCACCACCTCTGCATCCTGCATATAAGCTATCGACCATCGGACACTTGTACATATACCGCGAAGACTGTTGTACAAAGGCTGAGTCAGTTGTCCTTGACACAAAGGCGTTATGTTTCTGGCCCCGACCTGCTTGTGTGCTTGCTTCCTACATTCATCTCCAGACTCTGGGATTACAAGAAGATATGTATTTTCACATGGTTTACCAGAATATCATACCATTCTTGCGATACTTCTCGATATCGAGCACATACCAGTTTGCTAGTGATCGCTTGCACAGCATCATTCCAAAGATATAGACTGGAAATCATTTCTGTCGAAAACCGAAACTTTAGCGAGGTGCAGCGTACTGTAAATCACTGAGTAACTAGAAACATATCTCGTCTGCGAAGATCTTTACGTGAAAACTCGAAAAACTAGAGGAAACTGATATTTCCACTCGCTTATACCGATGTGGGTGGTATAACAGATTACAAATCATCCTTACAATTTACAAAGTCAACTAAGGAGTTTCTCATGTCACCAGAAAACGTGTCTTCCATCTGCCTTTCACCTGCTAGATGAACACACCACAATCAATGTTCTCTCAACTAAATAAAGGCATAAAATGTGTAGAAGCAGTCAATTGGACAATTTACATGGGAGGGAATAATGGTCGAACTCAAACACACGTCCATATTGAATCTTCTCAAAATTTTCGCAGGGAACTCACGTGATCACAAAGGCTGTCCAACACATACTGAGTATTAGTTCGCTATTCAGCCATCTAGAGGACGACACAGTTTGATCAGCTACATTCCTGTACAACAAAAGGTCTTTCCATTCGGAGAGCTCCTGCCGTTAACCGGAAACGTGAATCATTCCCATCACAGGCCGCTGCCGCCATGCGCCACGCTTCCCCACGTGGAATCCTCCTTGGAAACTGGCTACAGATATATTTGATCACTATACTGACAGTTAAATATTACGATTGCGGTGTCAATTGGTCAACATTCAACAATGAGCGAAGTATCGGAAATACACCCTGCTGTCGGCTGTGGCTCTGGTAAGAGAAATATATGTACCATTCTTATGACTTGACATACTTTTCCAAGTAAAAAAAAAAAAAAAAAAAAAAAAAAAAAACTTCTCTTCCCTTTGTTATCGCAGTATCACACACACAAATACACATACACATACTTCATAAGTCTGATGCTGAAGGCGAACCTGTCATGCATCCCCTACTGCTAAGTACAATACTTCGCCAATAACTGAATGCTGACGATACGAAACAATACTGAGCGAAAATCAGTGACTTGTGGACATGTAAAATAAGATTTTCCTGCGAGTAGTACTAATGTGTCTTAGAAAGAGAGGTGTAATCGTCTTACAGGCTGCCAGATTTTAAAAACACGATCGCGACGCCCATATTACTATCATAATCGATCTTGGTTCTACAGGTTCTCACAAGATTCTCTAACGATATCCATGTTAAAAACTATGCAAGCCTTATAAATCGAGGTATGGCATTACCTCTGAATGAAGTTGTTTTTCCAGACAAATAACACGACACTGAATATAGACAGCGATCACCTGAGTGTATATTATCATACCAAGAGTGCAGTTACATGTCACCGACGGTGTAAGCTGCAGCGGGACTTTGAATTTCGCCGCGCTACACTCATTCCCTCAGATATAAATTATACCGTCGCAGCGGTATGAGCGCTCGAGGGCAGAGAAAATATATAAGAAAATGAAGGTACTAAAATTGTAACTCTTTTGTTTTCTATCCGTCTTTTGTCTCTTGAGAGCGGAAGCTTAACTTACTTATTAGCTAGTCTTGGTCTGCTTAAGACGAAAAACAACTTATTGTTGTGCAGACGTATTGTGGAAATTTGTATGAAATTCAGAAGAAGGAAGCAGCAACATAAAATACATTGCATTTAATATCAAGACGATTTTGATTTGTAGAAATTAGTGATTCCTGGACGATTGCAAGATTTCGGAGCAGCTACTACTTTTCACGTAGAAATGAAGTAGAAGATTTTTGAAGGCCTGGACGCCGCACGAAAGAAGACATGTTAACATGGTAAAGAATGAACTCTTATCTACGCCATTTCCCCCTGTCAATCACATTTTGTTATTCTATGTTCTCTTTCAATAATATTTGTAGTGGAAATTGGTTTGACTTTTGCTCAGAAACGCCACAAGGACCACCCCAACAATAGCTTTTCTGTAATACGAAGTCCGATTTACATTTCATTCTTCCCCTTTTTCACGGTCATTAACGATTTTAAAACCCCCTTTTTATTCACGATTTCTTCTCTTCTCTTTTCCTTTTTTATTAACCACTACAAAGCTCGTAATAAAATCACCGAATTTAGAAAGTGATTCGGCTAAGGAGCATGGTATGAAGCCAGTATTTGCAATTCCCTCACGTTAGCACTAGATATTTCTCCAGTATTTGTAATGCATTCCGTCTTGATGCCATGTCAGAGGTTCTGCAATATATCCACTGGGTTATAGGCAATGGATGGTTGATGATAATCACACACAGAAGATGCTGTGCTGATTGAAGTCGTAAGAAGTGTACACAGGTTTTTCAGATCTTTAGTGTTACACTCTCTGGTAGAAATGCTGTCTGCTATTTGGAATCAATTCTTTCCATTCACCCACGTACCTGCGATGGATCCTATGGAGAAGTCCTTTAATGATTACAGCCACTACCGAATCATATTCATGGCACTCTCATATCTCGAAACGAGTCGCGTTTTTCGAACCTGTCAGCTATAGTAAAATTTTAGATACTACCTATGCATTTTGCAACTGCCTCTCAGACTCTGCGCTACCATCCCTGCAGCTTTGCGCATACGATCGTTCTAATTTAAGTCGGAACCAAGTAGAAGTCAGGGAAAGATATATCTACCACCTTCAGCAAACCCGTGTAGAAACAGGCTAAGCTGAGTTAGTGCAGCAGGACTGTGTTTCGACCATTCAATGGAAATGATAACAAGTTGTCGTAGCTCCACCAACTGTGCATGATGTGTAAGGTCAGTGCCAAACGAAGCCCACTCCTGCAACATGAGGTAGTATAAAAGACAGTACGGTAACTGCGAGAAGGATGAGAAGTCTCCTAGTGCATTGTGGTGTGTCTCCAAACTACATACAGGTATTGCAGTCCGAAGCAGATTGCATCCCTCAGGGCCTAATCACATCTATCACCCCAACACGCTATCGTTGTCATTCTGTGCCATCCTACAGAGAAAAATTGCGAACTATGAAGGCTCCGCTAACTTCATCTGATAGAGAACTCGATAAAACTCCACCTCTCTCTCCCAGTATATCGAAAACAAATACCATATGTGTGCTGGAATCGAGCACATGTGGGTATCCTATTAAATATGCAGGCATTGATCGATGGAGCAGGCGGCCAGTGAGTACAATCTCAGCACAGACCAGTAGAAAGTCTCAACGCCAGTACTGTAGGAGAAGGAGGAGGATGATCATATGCTACAGACCATACTGTCAGTCGCAAGAGAGGCTCCCTGTGTTGTTGTTTGAAACGCTGCTTTTTCTGCTGTAACACACTTTGTACACAGTCATACATTCTGTTTTTACCGCCACGACTTCGAGGTCTGTGTCAGGTTCTAAACTGACATTAAACACATTCAGATCCATTGCCTCTCACAAAAAACTATATGTTGCACGGTGTAAATCATGTTGTTGCTGCTGCTGCTACCACAACACACATACACACACACACACACACACACACACACACACACACACACAAACAAACACACACACACACACACACACACACACACACACACACACACACACACTGGGTGATTTTAAATAAAAGACAGTCACAACATAAGAAAACTAGAAGAGTTTCGCAGCATTTCCAAATTGCTGTCCAAAGGTGAAATGGCTTGGTTCAAATGGCTCTGAGCACTATGGGACTTAACATCTGAGGTCATCAGTCCCCTAGAATTTAGAATTACTTAAACCTAACTAATCTAAGGACACCACACACATCCATGCCCGAGGCTGGATTCGAACCTGCGACCGCAGCGGTCTCACAGTTCCAGACTGTAGCGCCTAGAACTGCACGGCCACTGAGGCTGGCTGTCCGAAGGTGATTGACGACCTCTACATTTAAACTCATCTGTCACAGTGACAGGATAGCTGATGTGCGTGGGATTAGCCGAGTGGTCTAAGGCGCTGCAGTTATGGACTGTGCGGCTAGTCATGGCGGAGGTTCGAGTCCTCCCTCGGGCATGGGGGTGTGTGTTTGTCCTTAGGATAATTTAGGTTAAGTAGTGTGTAAGCTTAGGGACTGATGACCTTAGCAGTTAAGTCCCATACGATTTCACACACATTTCAACATTTTTTGATAGCTGATGACTCTGTGTTGTGTTTTGATTGGTACCTGATATTGCAGTCATGTATGCAGTCACTGTTTCGGTGCTAGCCATTCACAGCAGGTGTTGCCCCTCCACCAAGACTCTCTCTCCATATCAAACAAGTGATGTCAGTCAATGATTATGTGGTAATCAACAGCGTACCAGTGGATGGATAGGATGGAAAAGACACCGTCGATATACTGTAATAATAAGCATCACGGTTGATAGTGCTAACAATTTTAGCAATTTTACAGTAATTTCGACACAGACCAATGATGCGACTGCATGCTTCCCAATTTCAGTATCATTGCAAAACTGCCCCCTCCTATACTTTGTACCATTGCGAATGTAGATACATGACTGTGCATTACGTCGATTCATTGTTAATTCTCAAACATAAACATCATTAAAGTATACCAGACAGCCATCTACTTATTTCTAGCGCCCCCAGCATAGTGCTTAATTTACGATCTGTCTCTGCATGGATGGGAATCGCAGGGAATTCTCGTATTCTTAGGATAAAGTTAGAGACTGAAAGATCCCCTCGCATCATCTTTGACCAATCCACCCTGCTGTACTATTACCGATTTAATCTACCGCTGACCAGAAGTAGACTGCTACATTCCATGGCTTGTGAATGAATAGAGCTAGTCGAGTCCTCGCCCATCCAAGTGCACAAGATTTCTCCAGATGCTCGCATATTGAGGAGGTATCAATGTATAGTGGTAGATTTGAAAGTGCTGTGATGTAATAGCAGACCGTTCAGAAGAACAAGACAAGGGTGGTTTTTATGCATGATGGAGCTCCAGACAGATGGAGTTCGAAATGATTTTTACGTGTAATGAGTGTTTGTGCACTGCATTATTTTCGGCTGTTTAAGCGCTGTGACGGTGTTTGCAGAGCGTTATAAATGCATCATTTTTTGACAATTTTATGTGAGTGAATGTGTCTGTGGATCAGTGTACTGCATTGTTCTGTGAACATGTCTGTAGGCTGTGCAATGCATTATTCTGACAGTTTTTAATTAGTGAGCCTGTTTGCAGAGCGTTATACATGCATTATTTTAACAATTTACGAGTTGTTTTTGTGTCTGCACACCAGTGTACAGCATTATTTCTGTGATTTACGAGTAGTTTGCAGGTCTGTAGGCTATTTACTGTGGCCTCCAAGCACATCAGGGCAAGAGTTTTGTATCAGCATAATAAATATACTATGTGAAACCCATCCCTAAATAAATTGTTCCAATTTCCCACTGGAAATAAATAAAGTACACTCCTTCCTCTCTCCAGCTGCTGGACACAGACAGTCCTTTTCCCACCATTTTTCCCCAGACTGCCATGGGATGACATTGCCCTCTGGTGGCGGTAGTGTGTACTAAGTCATTTGGACTCCGGACCTAATGGTGAACACATTGGATGGAGGGACTATGTATGACAACTCAAATTGTTTAAATAAACACTGTATATAAAATGAAGACTTATGTCCATCCTATCCAGCAGACCAGCACAGGCTGAGTCCTTCTCCCACCAATTCCAACGAAGAGGTGATGGTTTGGTGACTTAGGTTAGTGGAGGTAGCCCAAGTGACCTTTTTCCCGCCATAATTTGAACTTCCCACCCTTTTCTTGGGGTGGGGGTTTTGGAGGGGAGGGGGTAGGGGAGAGGTGTTAGTTAGCCCAATTGACCTATTTCCCCAACAAAATTTGAACTTCCCGTCATGATGTCATTTCGACATTGCCACATCTATCACCGCCATCTTGGATCCGCCATCTAGAATAAATTTGGCAAAATGCATAATGGGGCCATAGGAAGTTTGCCTCACTACTAATGTCATCAGGAGTTCTAACAGTACCATGTGCTCCAACTCTCTTTTTCAAAACACAGCCACATCGACGAAAGTTTCTACCCTTAAAAGAAGTGATTTATAGCCTGGAACACTCTTTTGAGGGGAGACCTGATATCTGGCATGGATAGCACGCTGTACTTTCGGAAAAATAGGTTTCGGCAGGAAAAGCAAATTGTTCATTTGACCATGCCACGTTTGCAACTATCTGTGGTACCAAGATATACACTCACTGCCAATGTGACCTTGGAACCGATCCCACTTATTCATTGCCCCTTCTTTCTCAGCAGTACCAACTTAAAATTAGGGATAATTCACTGCCCCACCCTGATTTCTGTATTAAATCTGTTGAAGATGTAGGAAATACTATAATCAAACCTGATATCAGTTCATCAGAGTTACTTTCTAAAAATGTTTGCAGAACACCAACAGACACAGGCACATTTGTGTTCTCCGAGGTCACACCTAGTCTTGTCCTAAGCATTGTAAAACAGTTGAAATCTTCAGACAGTGTAGATATATATGACATATCCTGTATTATACTAAAGAAAGTAATAGACTATATTGTGTACCCCTTAACATTCTGTATAAATAAATGTATATCTGATGGATATTTTCCCGAAGAACTCAAAGTGGCTAGGGTAGTTCCAACATATAAAAAGGGAGATATAGACTCACCTTCCAGTTACAGACCAATCTCCATAGTCCCAGCTTTTTCTAAAATACTGGAATGTGTAATTTACCAACAGCTATCTGTTTATTTTGAAAAATTAGGAATAATTAGTGAATTGCAATATGGTTTTAGGAAAAAGTTGTCTACTGTGGATGCTATAGACTTTGTAGTCAAATACTTACATCAAGTGTTTGCTTAGATCACAAAATGTGAGTTGAGCACAGCCCTTATCCTCAAAGCTTTCGACTGTGTCAAGCATAAGCCACTCCTAGAAAAACTGGAATTCTATGGCATTAGCCATAACAGCCTTAAATTAATAAAATCATGTCTTCAGAATCGTAAGCAAGTTGTTTGTGTAGGGAAAGAAATGTCGGGTATAGAGCAAGTCAAGATAGGTGTTCCGCAGGGATCTGTGCCGGGCCCCTTTTTGTTCCTAAAATGATAATTGATCTGTCATCATTTATCAAGTCCACCATTGTGTTGTATACAGATGATACAACATTTCTTCATGCTAGTGATGATTTCAATAGCCTTAAAACTTGTGCAGCAAAGACAATTGACCAAGCATCCTATTGGTTCAAGGCAAATGGATTCCTGCTGAATGAAAACAAAACACAGCAGATGGTTTGTAGTCTTAAAGATAAGCTTCTGTCAGATGATCCAAGTTATGTCAAATTTTGCGGGGTATACATAGATGATAAATTATCTTGGGGTCAACATGTACAATATATTAGTGGTAAGTTGTCAAGAGTTATTTACCTGTTAAGGCGGCTTATGGATTGTGCTCCTGAAAAATATGTTAGAACATCCTATTTTTCATTCTTTCAAAGTATTATAACATACAGAATTATTTTGTGGGGGAACTCTAGCTGTGTACATGACATATTAATACTGCAAAAAAAAGGCTATTAGGATAATTACAGGTTCTGCATATAAGGCACACTGCAAACCATTGTTCTGTGAACAAAAAAATCATGACTAATATAAACTTGTACGTATACTATGTTCTAATTTATACGAAGAAGAATTTACCAGAAACAAAAACCAGAGAAAATGTACATAGCCACAATACAATAAGGAATAGGTGCCTCTATATTCCTTACCACAGATTGTCAAAGTCACTCAACAGCTATGATATCATGGGGTACAAATTATTTAATAATCTTCTGCAATCTGTTCAAGAAATACCTGAACAATTATTCAAACAAACAATTCATGACTGGCTAGTCCTCCACCCATTCTACGATATAAGAGAATTTATCAACTGTAATATAATACTACAATGTTAACAACAAACCTATTGTCTCTTTCAAACTATTAATTGTATTTTAGTAAGTATATGACGTTGTCTAGTGCTGTAATGGCCGAATGACAATAAAATTATCAATATTATTATTATTAAAGTTCCGGAACTCTTCTGGTAATGCAGGAGAGAAACTGTGGAGGCTACCTAATGGTAAGCTTATCAGCAAGGAATATTGCAAATATTATTCAATCAGTTGTGCATACAGATTTTAGTAGTCAGAGTTTTTAAACGAAGTGTGTGTTGCTACAGCGACAGGCGGTGCATCACTGTGGCATAGTATGCTTCATATCAGAGTCTTGGTATGTGTGTCTCAGCTGAGTGCCCTCACCTGCCAGTGCCACCTGCCATCACTCAGTCACGAAAAAAAATATTTATGACCACCTAAACGTCGGAGAATGCTACACGCGATCTTGGGATATCAGAAATGGCTCATGGTAACAAGTGAAAGACGGTTACCGAATTCACAAGCACAATTGTGCATATGAGTATGAGAGTGATATTTGATAAACCCAAGAAGAAGTATTTAATGACAACTGTGAGATCAGTAGGCGAGCAGAGATTTCCTCCAGCTGTTCAGTGCATAGTAAGCTGATATCCGAACTGGATCACTTACAGTTATGTTGTTTTCCTATCGGAAGTGTATCAATCACAGTCATGGAGGTTTCCAGTGAAACTGATACGAAGGTCATTCAGTAATTAAAGAGACAAATTGGTCTGTGGAAAAAACTGTTACTAGCGCAAGTTTCGTACTTTTATGGCTTTAAGTTGGCATCACTGGGATGAGCCCTGATCAGCTGATGTATCAACCTCGTTTTGTTTATAATCTCAAAAAATACAAGATGGCGAGTGCACATGAAACACCCACATTAGCTGAACAACGTTCTTTAATTCGTTTTTTACTTGCTGAAGGTGAGAAACCAGTGAATATATACTGCAGAATGTCTAGTTTCTGGTGTAGGTTTTATGAATCATGCAAATTTTTACAAGTGGTTAGAGCAGTTCATAGATAGCGCGAGTCAGTGACTGGCGGACGACCACTGTTCTGACTGTCCAGTTGCAGTTTCAACTCCCTCACTTGATAGGTGAATTGATGACATTGATACGGTTCAAGTTAGCACTGGTACAGTTTGTAACATTATCTGTAACAATCTGAAGTACCGCAAAACGTGTGCAAGATAGGTCCCAAAGAAGTTGACACAGCTACACAAGGAAACAAGGTTGAGAGTGTGCACAGAGCTAAAGGAACGTTATGAAAGAGAAGGTGAGCACATCCTCAACAAAATTGTAACTTGTGATGAAACTTGGGTTTACTATTTGAGCCATAATGTAAAAGGAAAGCATGTAGTGCAAGCATACCAACTCACCTGTAAAGAAAACATTCAAAACCCAAGGATCAGCAGGAAAATCATGTTGACAGTGTTTTCGGATGCTGAAGGTCAAGTTTTTCTTGTGATTATCTCGAAGAGCAGGGTACAATGAACAGCCAGTACTACTCTGATTTGCTTTTAAACAAGGTGAAGCCAGCCATGAGAGAGAGAGGCGTCGTGGATCTCAGAGGAGAGGTGTGATTCTCCAGCAAGACAATGCACGTCCCCATATTGCTCAACTAACCCATAAAACCATCGACAAAATGGGCTGGTAAGTACTGCCTCATCCCTCTTACAGTCCTAATTTAGCATCTAGTGATTTCCATTTGTTTGGTGCACTGAAGGAGGCATTACGTGGGAAGAGGTTCCAGAACAACGAGGATGTGAAAAAATTCGTGGGAAATTGGTTCAAACATCATGATAAAGAGTTCTTTGTAGCTGGAATAAAAAAGCTTGTAGCCCATTGGAACAAGCGCATAAATGTTCAAGGATATTATGTTGAAAAGTAGAAAAGTATTGTTTTGCAAAAATAAACGCTTTTTGCTCCAGACCAATTTGTCTCTTTAATTATTGAATGACCCTTATATGGGCATGGTGAATTTTTCTCTTAAGCAACAGTGAGATAACAATCACGGGACATTCTTCAACTGTAATACTGCATCAGACCCCTTATGAAGCACATAACAGGCGAATCACGCGAAACCTCGTAAGGTAGGGGCTGGCTTTGCTAATGTATGGACTCCTGCTAAACTCCTACTGTGGCTAATGGACAAAGCATTCCGTGTTCAGGGATTGTCGACAGTGTCTTGTAGCTATGAAAATGTAGGGAGTAATATTCTACAAATTCAGAAGCTTGGCCGAGATCAGTTTCTGCTCTGTGAACAAATTAAGGGGGTAAAGCCACTTTTTCCAAAGACCTCTATTATTAATGGAACTTACGTTCTTATGTGGGTCCCCACGTAGCGGCTCCTAACCAGCTTGAAAATCATAGGAACAATTACGCAATTGTGCACCAAGGAATCGATCACTTAACTCCCTTGTAAGCAAACAATAATTACTGCCATTAAGTTTAATTCCTGGAGCAGCACATCACTAGAGCGGCAGCACTGAATCATCCAGAAACGGTGGGTAAAGAGATTTATTTAGCAAGCAGGTAGTAGCACCAAATATTATAGTTAATATTGGTGCGTAACCGCAAAGACGCCAGTATTGCATTTGAAACCTCTTATGTTCACAATATGTCTTGGTAGGTGCATAAGTTCGTAGCGTTTTTTTTTTTTTGGATGTCGGTATTTCGGTTGCGATGGGTCTGTTTAGCGATTGCCATTTCATTATTTGTAGCTCACAGTTGCTGTTTGAGTCTACATATTGTCATTTTGCAATTTGGAGGTAGTGAGTGGAGTATAGACACTAGAAAATTGAGCGCCAAAGAGAGAAATCGGAACATTTACCACATTCTTCTGTTTGAGTTTAATAGAGGGGTGACAGCAACAGAGGCAGCCCGAAATATTTGCGGCGTGTATGGGATAATTCCATTGGAAAGACTTTGGGAGAAAATGATTTACTCGTTTTAAAGAGGACCGTTTGACATTAGTGGCTCTCCACAGTCAGGAAGACCTTTGGGATTTGATGAAGATTGTTTAATCGCATTAATCCACAATGGTGCAGGGCAGTATACTCGTGAACGGGCAAATGTATTCAACTGTGATCATTCCGTCACTGTGCGAAGCTTACATGCAACGGGGAACGTTAAAAAATCGGAATGCTCTAAGGCAAGCTCACGAAATACGGTACGTGCCATATGTGCATCTGTGCTTGTTCATTATCAACTGGCCTGTGAACAACACCGTCCGTTCATATCGTGTGTCCTTTTTGGTGGCGAGAAATGACGTCTTTATGCTAACATAAGGAAAACAAAGGAATGGTTGAGACCAAACAATGCAGCAACGTCCTGCACAAAGACCTAAGCGCATCCACCAAAGATAATGTTACGCATCTGGTGGAACAGCGACGGTGTGGTCCACTACAAATTGCTTACCCAATGTGTAACTATCACAGCTGACACTTATTGTCAAACACTAAGACGTGTTGCAGACGCAGTCCAAGATCGACGATGAGGAAGACTGCGTGAAGTGATGCTGCTGCACGATAACGCCTGACTGCATTCTGCTAGACAGACAAAAAAGTATACAGGACTTGGCTCGGGAAGTCATTCCACACCCACCTTATTGACTGGATCTTGTCTTTCTTTCTTTCTTTCTCGGGGCGTTTGTCCCGCTCCAATGCGGGGCCGGATTTTGTTACTATGGATTTGGCAGTGTTAATAGCAGAGGGTGGCCGGAAGCCCCTCCTGACACCACCCCGAACTGCCCGGGACGGAAGTGGAGTACCCCAGCTGTCTGCGCCTAGTGTAAGGCATGAAATAGTGTGGACGATTTCGGATGTCTGTGAGTGGTGTAACTCAGGTGGAACGTGGGGACCAGCACGGTATTCACCTGGCGGGATGTGGAAAACGGCCTAAAAACCACATCCAGGCTGGCCGGCATACCGGCACTCGTCGTTAATCCGCCGGGCGGATTCGATCCGGGGCCGGCGCGCCTACCTGAGTCCAGGAAGCAGCGCATTAGCGCTCTCGGCTACCCTGGTGGGTCGGTCGATCTTGCACTCTTAGATTTTCACTTTTTCCGCCCTCTACCGAACAACTTCAAGGAACTTCCTTTCTGGATGAAAATGCGCTCCGAACATGGCTCGACAAGTTCTTCGCCTCAGAACCACGTGATTTCGACAGTCAGGGAATCGAAAAGTTACCCCAGCGTTGGCAGACTGTTGTAAATAGTGAAGGAGAATATATTATCGATAGCTAAAGTCTCTGTTGTAACTGTTGTGTTTATTAAACTTACAGAAAAGCGCTGTAAACTTATGCGTCAACTCAGTACCACAAGTGTTCCTGTTGTAAATTGCAGTTTACCCATCCCATTTCATATGAATATGGTACTGCCCAGCACTACTGAGAACAGAACTTACTCTGTTTGGTTCCATAGTTCACAGGGCTCATCCTTCTAGAAAATTGCTGCTTATTGTCTGTGTGAGAATCTGATCAACACTTAATTGTTGCATTACGCACTGTTCGTTATTTAAAAAAGATTAGAAGTTGTGTTCACTTTTTTAAATTAATGTTTCATACTCTGTTTCCTACCTAATCAAAATGAGTACAGTTTTTATACCTGAGTCAGTTTCAATGGTCATATTCTGAATAATTGTTCTATGCCTTTCTAGCTGTTATGAAGGTGTGCATTCATCTGTGTTGTAGTTACAGAAACTGATAATTCCAATACTGTAATTGCGTCTCCCCAACAATCTGATACTGGTCAGTAGAGTTTCCCTCGATTCTATAATAAACATGTAAGCGAGTAATGAACTGTGCTGTAAAATAGCTTCACATACACCGTATAGAAGAATAAAACCTTAAGAAAACGTAGTTGGTTAAAGTGGTAGTTGGTCAAGGTGTTAC
The DNA here is from genome assembly GCF_023864275.1 of Schistocerca cancellata. Classification (NCBI taxonomy): domain Eukaryota; kingdom Metazoa; phylum Arthropoda; class Insecta; order Orthoptera; family Acrididae; genus Schistocerca; species Schistocerca cancellata. Next base: position 107,301,886 of record NC_064636.1, on the reverse strand, counting down.
AATAAACTTATACTCCAAAGTTTTATTTACTTTCATAGTTACACTGATAAACTGATACTACAAAGTGTTATTCAGTTTCATAGTTACACTAATCGAGCAAATATATAAACTCAGTCTGTGGTAGTGCAAATGGATCTTTGAAAACCTGTGATTCTTGGTATAAAACACTTTACTGAGTGCAACAAATTTGCTCACTGTGTAGCATACGTTATTGGTGCTTTCCTTGTTCCATCTCCAGAGTACCTTTACCAGTTGACTTCAACTCCTGTTTGTGTAATTCTGGAAGTACCTTCAGATCTTTGCTCAATGGAACGATGTCATTATAATACACTGGGTAGCACCTGTTCGTTTCTTAGATAATTGCCTTTAGGTCCATTGCAAACAATTACATGTACAATTACCACTGCTTTGCTTACTGAAATTTAACGATATAACTGCTATATGGTATAACACTGTGATCTTTACACACTGCAGGGAAGAGTAGGCAGCTTCCTAGTTAACAAAACCATAACATGAAACAGCAATCACTTCAACTGAGAACAACTCTATCATCTTAACACATTTCCTCTATGTACACATAATGTTGAATATGCAATGGTTAACTGAGCCACAAGAGCGATATAATGGTCTCAAAACATTACATACTCAACATACATTCAAATAAATCATTTTTAGTATCTCCATAGCTCTTACAAGGTAAGTATCTACTCTGTACATAAAATAAAATTAATTCCTGGATCTCAAGGCATCAGGATTCTTGTTACTTAAAGCATACCACCAGACAAAGTGATGTAGTGGTTAGCACACTGGACTTGCATTTGGGAGAACTACATTTCAAACCAACGTCTAGCCATCCAGCTTTAGGTTTTCCATACCAGCCACTGCAGCTGAGTGGTTCTAGGTGCTTCAGTCTGGAACTGTGGTGCTGCAACGGTCACAGGTTCGAATCCTGCCTTGGGCATGTATGAGTGTGATGTCCTTAGGTTAGTTAGGTTTAAGTAGTTCTACATTTAGGGGACTGATGACCTCAGATGTTAAGTCCCATAGTGCTTAGAGCCATTTTTAGGTTTTCCATCATCACTTCAGCTAAATGACAGGATGGTTCTATTGAAAGGGCATGGCTGATTTTCTTCCCCATCCTTGACACAGTTTGAGATTGTGCTCCATCCCTAACGACATTAATGTCAAGGGGATGTTAAATGCAATCTTCCTTCCTTTCCTTTAAAGGATTCCTATGCAATGCTAGCAATATTTCGTCTTTTTTCTTCCTCATCTTCTTCACAGTATCCTTACTCTGCTGTGAAGTATTTGCAGGAGAACTTGGTGGTCCTGTAAGGGCCTTTGCATGGTTTTAACCAATCAAAATGCACTATCACAGCGTGGTAAGAGACCTGGGTCTCCGCATTCACAGGAGAAGTTACCCATGTAATAGGATAAGGGCCTTCACACTGAGGTGTGAATTTCTTAGTTTTCTCTTTTTTAACCATAGGATTTTTGGACAAAACTGTACCTCCTAATTTGAACTGGGAGGGAGCATAGCCCCTCTGTTGCAGCTTTGTAACCGGTTCTGAGTAGCCTTGGAATTAATTTGTTTAACCTGTGCCCAGACAGCCTCATGACAGTGAGCCGGACCCTTTACTTCAACCAAATCAGCATCAGGTGGCAACTTGTCGAGTTGAAATGGGCAGTTCATAAGTCTTATGTATACTCCCTCTTAGGGTACACAAACAGTTTATTTGTGAATAAAACTGTTGCACATAGAAGGTGCATAAGTGACATGCCAGTCCCAAACTGAATGTGATTTTTTCACATAACAAGACAGCATTCGAACGATTGTTTTATGGACAAGACGACGTTAGCTTTGGGATGAAAAGGCATAGTGCACCATTTTTTAATTCTCAACGATCTGCATACTTGTATGAATAAGGCAGACATAATATTGGTTCCTTGTTCTATAAAGGTAGCGTCAGGACTTCCATAAGATAGAACTAAGTGACTAACAAAGGCACATGCCACAGTTTCTGCTATCGTTTCTACAAGTGGTGCCAGTAAAAGTGGTCAGTCATAGATAAGATGTACTTATAATTTTGTGTGCTTTGTGGAAAGGGGCCAACGGTATTGAAGGTGACATTTTGGAATGGTTTAGTAGCTTTTGGAAGTGTCTGTAGAGGAATTTTGGTCCTTGGTGAAGATGCCTTTGGTCACAAGACAAAGTATTCTATATATATTTCCTAACATTTGTCTGTCTACCTTTCCACCAGAAATGGGAGGCTACCCTACGATTTGTGGCCCATCATCGATTATGGCATACTTGCAAACTATCATGACACTAAACCATGATGCGTTGTTGCAGCTCTTTATCCACTACCCAGTGAGGTCTTACAGCATAAAATAACATTCTCTGTAATGAAATCTGAATGGGAAGGATATTGGTGGCATCCTACATCTCATTGCTGTGTTTCTTTTAGTTCTTTTACATTATTTGTCTAAATAACCTTGACTTTGCGGTTTAATCCTTCAACATTTTCATATAGACGATGTGGCTTGTGGTGTACATCATAATCATATTCTGACAGTCTCAATTCCAACCGAGTTAAGCGACTACTGGGATCCTTTAAGCTTAACATCAACGGTATGGCGGTTTGGTCAGTGACCACAATGAATTTTCGCCCACACGAATACCATTTGAAATAGTTTACTTAAAAAACAAGGCCTAACAACTCCTTTTCAGTAGTACTATAGTTTATCTCCGCTGAGTTCATCTGTCTAGAAGTACAATCTATGGATCTTTCTTCGCTATCATACTCTATGACAGCTCCAGTAGCATAATCCAAAGCATGCATTGAAAGAATGAAGAGCTTTTCAAAGCATAGGTAGATCAGCAAAGAAGAACTTGTCAAAACATCCTTAATTTGTCTCATAGTTGCCTCACACTCTTCTGCCCACTTAGACACAACAACTTTCTTCAATAATCTCATCAAAGGTTTAGCCATAAAGGCACAATTCTTCATAAAACCATGATAGTAGTTAGATAGGCCAAGAGATGACTATAACTCCTTAACGTTGCAGAGAACTGAAATGTTCAGTTGATTCTGTTACTCTTGGGTCTGGCTTTACTCCCTCTGCACTAATAATATGTTCCAGGTACTGAACCTGCAAAAGAACACTTCCCTATTTTTAAAGCTTAAATGAGCACTTTGCAACCCGGGCAACGCACTTCCTAGCCTCTCCACATGATTCTCAATTGTTCTCGAAAAAATTATATTTTCTAAATACACAAGATACATTGTGGACTTTAAACCTCTCAATAACAGGTCAGTGAATCAGTGGAAAGTGACAGGTGCATTCTTAGACCAAAAGGCATGTGGAGAAACTCATACAATTCAGAAGAAACCACAAAATCCGTCTTCGGTCGATCTTATAGTGCAATCGGAATGTCATGGTACCCAGAGAACATGTCAAGTGTGATAATGTGTCCAGTGTTTTGTCGATACTGGGTAGACGGTGTCAGGTGTCGTGATGTTACTTACCACTCTCATATCACTGCATAGATCATAGGTTTTTTCTCCATTGACTAACTTCTTAGGGACCACAACCATTTGTATCGACGATGGGCTTTAAGAAGGATTAATTAACCCAGTAGCTACCTGCTGTTGAATAATATCCTCAACAAAGGATTGTAAGTGGAATGGTACTCTGTATGGTTTCTGAGCAATCAGCATTTCTCATGGGATTTTTGTACTGTACAAGGTAAGTTGCCGACAAATAGTGCCATTCCTCGTATAGCCATGCATATTCCTCCAGAACTTGGTACAGAATGCTCTATTCTGACTCAGGCAGATGTACTAACTTCTCCTGTAAATGATTTCTTAGCCAAGCTGTTATGGCATGAACCTTTCTCACTAGAAGCTTCCTCTTCCGTATATTATGTTGAATCCACTTTTCACACTGAACCACTCCTTCAATTACTTTCTCTCTACTGGTCAATATAGTTCTGCATGGTATCTCAATATCTCTATGACCAAAGTTATTAACACTAATTGATACCTGAGCGTTCGTTCCTAGTGCTTCTGTTTAAGTTATACTTCTTTTGACATGGAATTGCAACTGGTGAGGAGCGTTGCTCTAGCTAAGCAGATCTACCAGGAGGTCTAATCTCAGCAGTATCTCAGTTTTGACATCAATCCAGAGAACATTTTCCGTATCTCCACTGATTTGGACAGTGGTGCTAGTTTTTAACACCCCTGTACACATTACCATCGAAACATGTGAAAGAGGTCTCACATAACAGATTCCTTGTGACTAGGGTGCACGCTTGCTGCCAAATCAGTGAGTTGCCCCATTGGATTGTACAGTTCACTTCTTATACTCTATCATAGGCTGAAAACGGTTTAGGAAGTAGTCCCACAAATTGACATCGAAATCTCGTTGGTGTTTCCTCACTACTTCCATGTCCAATTCATATTTACTCCAACAATCTGCAAATATACCAAACAATTACCTGCAGGGACTATTATCTCCCCACCTAACTCACTTGTTTCGTATCAAGGCAGCTTGAATGCACATCTACCATTTTATGAAACAAATTCTGAGTTCCTTTATCGATTAACATTTTGTCAGCCCTTCCTTTGAGCTTGCCTTCTAAGACTATGTTTGACACCATTCTGATTTCTCCGTTTCTCATGGGATTCATTGTTCTTGTAGGGGGCAAGGGTGGGTGGCAGAGCCTGCCCACCTCGTTTTCTCACTGTGCATTTGCATTTCCCCATTCCAACCTCTCGTTTCGCCTATTTCTTTGCAGTGAATTTTGCTGTGGAAGCCCTGCCTCAGATTTTATGTGCAGCCATCAGTGGTATGCCCTGTGGTACAACATGAGAACAATTCGTACAACAAGGAATGTGACAGCGCTGAGCCAAGTGTTCAGTTTTCCACACTGCTGCCAGCTTGTACCATTTCGATTGATGTGGCATGGATCACTACTGCGCACAGTGGCTGAAACAAATAGACCTGCTTCCTCACGCAACAAAGCCAATCTGATGGCTCTGTGTAATGAGGTGGAGGATGCCTTCTTAACTTCACTCCCAAAATGTGGATAACTCCATAAATAAATACGTCAATAGCTCTTGCTTCGGTTTCTTCAATTAGAACCTCTTTGCCCAGCGCATATGTGTGGCAAGGCACAGTTCTTATTCTGTCTGCAAAAGCCTCGAATACATTGTCGTTTTTTTGGCGCAAAGTGGACGACAAGTGTCGGTAGTAACTCACATACTGTGTGATCAAAAGTATCCAGACACCGCCAAAAACATACGTTTTTCATATTAGGTTCGTTGTGCTGCCACCTACTGCCAGGTACTCCATATCAGCGACCTCAGTAGACATTAGACGTATTGAGAGGACAGAATGGACTTCGAATGTGGTCAGGTGATTGGGTATCACTTGTGTCATTCATCTGTACAGGAGATTTCCACACTCCTAAGAATCCTTAGGTCCACTGCTTCCGATGTGATAGTGAAGTGGAAACGTGAAGCGACACGTACACCACAAAAGCGTACAGGCCGACCACGTCTGTCGACTGACAGAGACCGCCGACAGTTGAACAGGGTCGTAATGTGTAATAGGCAGACATCTATCCAGACCATCATACAAGATTCGAAACTGCATCAGGATCCACTACAAGTATTATGACAGTTAGGCGGGAGGTGACAAAACTTGGATTCACTTCTGGGCAGCTGCTCGTAAGCCACACATTATGCCAGTAAACGCCAAACGACGCCTCGCTTGGTGTAAGAAGTGTAAACATTGGACGATTGAACAGTGGAAAAGCGTTTTGTGAAGTGACGAATCACGGTACACAATGTGGCGATCCGATGACAGGGTGTGGGTATGGCAAATGCCCGTGAACGTCATCTGCCAGCGTGTGTAATGCCAACAGTAAAATTCGGAGGCGGTGGTGTTATGGTGTGGTCGTGTTTTTCATGGAAGGGACTTCCACCCCTTGTTGTTTTGTGTCGCACAATCACAGCGCAGGCCTACATTGATGCTTTAAGCACTATTTTGCTTCCCACTGTTGAAGAGGAGTTTGGGGGTGGCGACTGCATCTTTCAACACGATCGAGCGCCTGTTCATAATGCACGGCCTGTGGCGGAGTGGTTACACGACAATAGCATTCCTGTAATGAACTGGCCTGCACAGAGTCCTGACCTGAATCCTATAGAACACCTTTGGGATGTTTTGGAACGCCACATAGCAGATGTTTTGCAGAAATGTGGTGACACTTTTGCTGGGTTTCTCCTAAAAGGAAGGAAAAACGAAGCTGCAGAAAGAATACTAGCAAACATGTGGTATATATATGACTGTTTCCACTGTAGATGCTCTAGAACTGCTTGCAGGCCTACAGCCTGTCAATTTTCACGTTCACATTGATGTACTAAATCAGCAGTCTGCTCCTGTAACTGTATTTTATGTCATAACAGTGCATTAACCTGTTCTTGGATGAAGGGAGCATTATCTGCCTCAACATTCCCGGCAACAGCGGCTTCTTGCCATTCGTCCGGCCAATTCGCTCCAGAGCACATGCCAGGCATTGTTACAAAATTTGATACCGAAAGTTCTAGAGACCAAAGATATTAACAAACGTAGAGACCTAACCGTGTGGAAGTGCAACGGCGGCAGCTCGCAGAAAGACAGTGGTAGAATGTAACTTCTCGTAGCAGCGAGACTGCCATTCGTGTTTCCAGAGTCGGGTGGGGAGATGTGCCGACAGCAGTGTCAGCGCGGTCAGCAGCACAGTGTGAAGTGTCGGCGACGTTGGAGTCAGCAGGATCGGCGTCAATACAGACCCTCAACAGACAGCGCAGTGATGATGAGATGTGGCTTCGGCCTTCAGTGGCGACGGGGTTGACGTTGACTGTTGCTGGGATAGTCAGTGCAGCAGCATGATGTGTGGTGTGGGTGGTGCACAGCGAGCAACTGCTGAATGTAAGGGGCTGCATGTGTGGCAATGGAAGGCCTGGTGCAGACGGACACTTGGCAGTGCCAGCAGCGCGTATCACTCACACACAAACGTGTGGCATGGCACGAAAGAGAGCGTCAAACACTAACTGATGGAAGTAGTGCAGTAAGGCAGCTCTCTCTCTCTCTCTCTCTCTCTCTCTCTCTCTCCCTCCCTTAGGATCAATAAGTGGCGATTATCTGCAAAGGCTATGCCAGCCCACATTGACAGGTTAATCCTGCCCCATAACTGACACCACTCTGTCCAGGCACGGACAAGTTAGGATGGTGGTGGGATGGGGGCACCCAGGTTTGCTAGGAAATTTCTTGAAATGCAGACTGTGACCAGAAAATTAACTATCACAATTGGAATGTATTATCTACAGATCCTAACATTAAAGAGAGGCAAGTGATGTGTTCTACGGCCGGTAGGCAAGAGAGCAGTTGTGTGGTCAGGTGCCCCTGTCGCTGGCGCCCACTGTTTCTAGCTTTCTTATTGGCTAGCAGACGGGTACCTTAAGGCATCGCATGGCCACTATGCCTTTGGAATAGCATCCCCTGTCAGCAATACCCTCTGTGAACTGAGTGTGGGTAGGTGTGCATCGAGTAGCGTGTGGTATAGCACCAGTCCAGGCCCAGCAACTGCCTCATCATAAGATGCTATACCAGAACCATGAAATAGAATGAAATAAGAGCTTGAAAAACTCCCCACAATGTTTTAGATAATCACTCAGTCTGAATGCTCACCACTCTCATCATCACCACCCTCTTCACATTCTATATCATCATTAATTTTCACCACAAGTTTGTCATTGTTGGATGAATAACACCGGTCACAAATTTTAATAGTTATTTCATTTTTCGTCCCACTATCCACACACAATTTTTTGGAGACTGTTTGTAACTCCGCTTCTGAAAATGATGATTCAATGAATGACTTCTTAGTTTCAAGTTCACCAGGCACTGACTGAAAAGGGAAACAGGGAAATTCTCACAACTGTTTCAGATTTCTTCTGCCAGCTGAAATTGTTCAGAAAATTAACTTATGTAGAGCTCTAATGGTTTTAACCAGTGAAGTGGTTTGCTTTTCCGATTTCACTTAACATTGCCGTTTACAGAGCTTTTTCGCCAGCTACTTCCTTCTCTTTTCCACCGCGTTTCAAATGTCTCCTTGCGTCGCTCTGCTACTGCTAATCGTCGTTAAAATATAAATCCTCGTCGTAGATATAAAATCGCCAGAATCACATGTCGCTATGTCGTCGCAGCAAAACGACGCTTAGAAAAGTTTGGAGTAAACGTCGTGAATTAGGCACCAAAACTGCGACATCACTCATTCAGTTGATTTCGAACAGAGCCCCAAAATTTGTAGGAGAAACAGTTCGGACTTTCACAATGAAACTATTTATTAATGTCCACGTTACAATAGAAAAAAACGGAGCATAACCATCAAATTAATGTTTTTTTTCCTTGACCATTATTTCTCCAGGAACAAACAAAACTACTTTCCAATAGTCAGCTTCTCTGGCGTGTCACTAGTCTCGTCAACAGAAAAACATTTAAACCCCTCATCTGAATCCAATAGTAGTTTTTATTGGGCCTTAGAAGAGATCATAAACATAAGAAAACTTGAATTTGCATATGCCATGAGTAGCATTATTTCATCATAAATATAAAAAGACTTGCATTTGCATATGCCATGAGTAGCATTAAAATGACAGTACTGTTTTTCAAATCTAATAAGGAACTATCTATTCTATCAGTTAAATGCAAATTGCTCCAGCTGGGTAATAAACCAGATAAGTTTACACTTACAGTGCTCACAATGGGATACAAAAGTGAGAGGAGTGCACCAAGAAAAAAAAAAGGCAGGGATTGATTGTGCATGATTGAGGGAAAAGTGAGCATGCATGGCCAAACAGAAAATGGACTGAAAGGGTGGAAGGAACTAGAATTTAGGGAAGGAAGGTGTACAAAAGAGAACAGAATGGTGTCTTCATTTGATTGTGGAACCACAAGCTAGGCAAACACAATATTACTGTTTCTTGAAATGGTGACTGTCAATGTCAACAGTAATAGGTAAATGTAGATGTCATCTTTAAATGACTGGTATCGACAGTCTTTAGATGCTGGGTGCAGTAAGATGATCTTTGTGAAACCTGCCTGGCGTGTGATTTTGGAATCAGGTGAGGGTTTCCTTCCATTCCCACTTTATTTGGATAGTGTTTACTGTTGTTTTGTATGAATAGTGACTTATTTTTTATCATAATTGTTTATTATTAAAACATTATGTGTGTTTGCATATTCTGCCAAGTATGATATTGTTTATAATGGCTGCATTCTTTATGATGTTAAGTAGTATATGTATCTGTTTGTCTATGCAAATTTCCAGTTCAAATGGGGTTGTTATTAATTTGGATGGTACACTGCTATATAAATTGTGATCTTCCATTAGGACATGTGGTCCACAATCTTGTCATAATGTTGAGGCATAATCTCCTATAGTTTTGTTCACTTCATCACCCCAACCATTCCCCCTCATCCTTCTATTTCCTATTTAGCTTACTTCTTCCCTTCACCATGCTTGCTTGCCTTCCCATTCCTCATACTCAATCTAACTCCTCCCCCCCCCCAACCCCCTCTCCTGCTGCCTCAGTGTGCACTCTGTGTGTTAAATTATGTCAAATCTGTAAAGGAAACCAAGACATGGTGCCGTTCAACTGAACCATGAGGTCCAGCACCTAGAACAACTTCCATTCTGTGGTGCAGCAAAGAGTAAGATAGGTAGAGTCTAAACAGGCGAGGAATGTCTGGTCTTCTGGCCATTCAGGAAAATAAAAGAAATGTTGTGACCTGTCAAAGATATTATTAGCTACAGAATGCCAGGGATTTATGATTCTTTGTGAGTGCAGCATTAATTACATGGGGCAGTATGTGAGGCTGTTGCTAATCAGTGTGTTGAACACTGTCACCTTAAGTGCACAAACGTTAAAAACGCAGCAGTTTGTGGAAACACGAGATTATGTTTGTAGAGATGAGGAATCTGATTAGCATTTCAAACTGTTGGGTCTCTGTGATTAGGGAAGCAGTAGAAATTAGACAGTATACTCACAACTTCAATAGAGACACTGGCAATGCACTTAGCAATTTATTTATCTGCTGATTATTTAGTGTGTTATGTAGATACAAGAACAGACCAAATGTTGCACAAGTGTTAGTATATAACACATAATACATATTTTAACTCGATTTCAAACAAGTTAGTATAAGTAAAACAGTACATAGAGGCATGCACTTGAGAAAGAAAATTGATAGAGGAAAACTTAACATAGTTCTACATCTACATCTACATACACACTTTGCAAGCCTTCGTGTGGTACATGGCATGGCATAACTTATTCCACTACTAGTCATTTGCTCTACTGTTTCACTCACAGAAAGCACAAGGGGAAAACGACTGTCTATATGCCTCCATATAAGCTCTAATTTTTCTCATATTACCTTTGGAATCCTTACGCAAAATGTACATTGGCGGCAGTAAAATCGTTCTGCACTCAGCTTCAAATACCGGTTTTCTAAATAATCTCAATAGTGTTCCCTCAAAAGAACGTCACGTTCCCTGCAGGGATTCCCATTTGAATTTCTGAAACACCTCTGCAATACTTGCATGATGTTCGAACCCACTGGTAACAAATCTAGCAACAAGCCTCTGAATTGAAACTTCCTGGCAGATTAAAACTGTGTGCCCGACCAAGACTCGAACTCGGGACCCGCGGAAGGCAAAGGTCCCAAGTTCGAGTCTCAGTCGGGCACACAGTTTTAATCTGCCAGGAAGTTTCATATCAGCGCACACTCCGCTGCAGAGTGAAAATCTCATTCTGGAAACATTCCGCAGGTTGTGGCTAAGCCATGTCTCCGCAGTATCCTTTCTTTCAGGAGTGCTAGTTCTGCAAGTTTCGCAGGAGAGCTTCTGTAAAGTTTGGAAGGTAGGAGACGAGATACTGGCAGAAATAAAGCTGTGAGGGCCGGGCGTGAGTCGTGCTTCAGTAGCTCAGATGGTAGAGCACTTGCCCGTGAAGGCAAAGGTCCCGAGTTCGAGTCTCGGTCGGGCACACAGTTTTCATCTGCCAGGAAGTTTCGTATCAGCGCACACTCCGCTGCAGAGTGAAAATGTCATTCTGGAAGCCTCTGAATTGCTTCGATGTCTTCCTTTAATCCCACTTGGACCGACACTCAGGCAGTATTCAAGAATGTGCGGCCCTAGTGTGCTATAAGCGACCTCCTTTTGAAGATGAAGCACACTTTCCCAAAATTTTCCCCGCAAACTGAAGCCGACCATCTGTCTTCTCTACTACAATACTTACGTGCTCTTTCCATTTCATATCACTTTGCAACATTATGCCTAGATATTTGAATGAGATGACTGTGTCAAGAAGGACACTACTAAAGCTATATTCGAACATTAGGGAATTGTTTTTTCTATTCATCTGCATTAACTTACATTTTTCTACACGCAGAGATAGCTGCCATTCATCACATGGACTATAAATATTGTCTAAGTTATCTTGTATCCTCCTACAATCACTCAACGACGACACATTCCTGTACAACACAGCAGCACCAGCAAACAGCCGCAGATTGCTATCCACCCTCTTGGCCAGATCTTTTGTGTATATAGCGAATAACAGCAGTCCTGCCATGCTTTCCTTGTACACTCCTGACAATACCCTTGGCTCTGATAAACACTAGCCGTCGAGGACAATGTACTGGGGTCTTCAAACCAGTCACATACATGGTAATCTATTCCATATGGGCAGGTTAAAACAACAGTCTGGATCGCAATAATATTTTATTAACGACGGTTTGAACTTCTACATGAAATCGAAACAGGCCAATAATAAAAAGTTACTGCAGTCTAGATTGTTGTTTTAACCTAGTTGTATTCCAGATCTCTATTATTCATCTGCAACATATTGACCAAATTTATGATGTAGTCTATATGAAATTCACCATCTGATATGAGTCATGATGCTGTAAACTATGCTGGGTAGCAAGCACAAACGTAACTTATGAGTACAGAGGACATCACACAAGCATACACCATCTTTGTGATGTCATTGTGATGTAATTTAGCCAATCAGTTGCCATCCACTGGGCACAAAAATGGTAGTTATACAGCAGTCCCCTGGTGATGGAGGACGTCATCAGAAGTTTTGGATTTGATCCAAATTTGATGTAGCATGTTAACTCCGAACTTTTTATCCATGCAAGTAAGATTATTGTTTAAAACTACTTGTTGACCGTCTTACAGAAGCCTCTTAGTCCTTCGTATTCTTACATTTACATGTCAGTCTATTGACTCTCTAATGGTATATGTTGTTAATAGTGTGACTTATGATCATCACTGAAATGAACCGACAACATATGGGAAGCAAGAAAAATTTCCATGTTGTCTATCGATCCCTACTTCAGATTCAAAATGGGATTTTAGATTATTATACAAAAATCTTTATTGGGTTGCTGATAGACATCCACCAGAATACTGGAAATTGCAAAATATTTTTTAAAAAAATACAAAGGAAAGGACTATCTTATTAGTCTCCCCTTCCATAATCATAATGTTTGGTCATATACTAGTTAACACTAATGTTCATATTAAAAGCTTTTTAACTTTACTGTTATATGTACAACCGATGGTGTTCCTTGTACAGTAATAAAATGGTTTATATAAAGTGTTACAGAAAATCAGCAGCTGAGTAAAAAACTATTCCTAGCTTTTAGGAGTCTTAATTCCTTCCTCCGGGAAGATGCACAAGTTTGAGAAGATTGGGTACATGAGGAAGGCCACTTGGACCACACATTGAGAGGGAACTACCTACACAGAACACTAGTGTGACCCATTCTTGCATACAGCTTGAGTGTTTGGGATCCCCACCAGGTTGGATTAAACGATCACATGGAAGCAATTCAGAAGTGGGCTGTAATATTTATTAACTGTAGGATCAGTCAACACGTGAGTATTATGGAAATGCTTTGTGAACTCGTATCAGAATTCCTGGGGGAAAGACAACATTCTTTTCGTGGAACACCACTGAGAAAATTTGGAGAACTAGCATCTCAAACTGGCAGCAGAAAGACTCTACAGCTGCCAACGTATATTTTGCGTAAGGACCATGAAAATAAGAGAAATTAAGACTTGTGCAGAGGTATATAGATATCATTTCTACATCGGTCTATTTGCAAGTGAAACTGGAAAGGAAATGATTTGCAGTGTTACAAGGTATCCTCCACCAGCAGATATGGTATGTATCTGTGAATACATATATGCTGAATACGGAAAAAAATAGTGACCGCCTACTACATTAAAAAATTAGTTGATATTAGCTATCTCGTGATTTGTTTCAAATGATTTGTTCCACATTTAACACTGTACACTGTGATAACCAGTGGCTTGCACGTATAACAGTCCTATAATTTGGAGATGTGAGTACTGTCTACCTCTATTAATATTCCTCATTCAGCTCTGTTTATCAAACTGCCACATACAGATAAACTGGATTCTGAAAAATTACAGAGTTAGATGCACCTGACATGTAGCTATTTGTTTACATAACAACAATAAAAAAATCAAGCATAACACGTATTGGGGCTAGAGAATATAAAATGAGGAGCCAAAACATTATGACCACTGTCCACTGCGAGGTTGAACGCCTTCTGGTGGTGTTGCGGGCGCATGACACAGTAAGAAAAGAATGTAAGTGGATGAGAGACGAATGGGCAATCATTATAGTGAAGATATGGGCCGCAAATGCGGAGATATACTGATATGAGGGGTACATTGTTGTGGCGCTGCAGCTGGAAACGAGAATCTCTGAAACGATGAAGCTGGTCGCCTTTTGGCGTACTTCTGTCGTGAGCACTTACGAAAAGTGCTTCAAGGATGGTAACATGAGTAGGCCATATTGTATTGGACGACCACGTCTCATCAGGAAACGTAGCTATCGGAGGATCCCCCACTGTGTAATCCAGGATGGGCAGCGATCTGTGGCAGACCTGGCGACAATGCTGGCGCAGGCACAAGTATTTTGGAACACACCATTCAAAGATGGCTCTGAGCACTATGGGACTTAACAGGTATGTTCATCAGTCCCCTAGAACTTAGAACTACGTGAACCTAACTAACCTAAGGACATTGCACAACACCCAGTCATCATGAGGCAGAGAAAGTCCCTGACCCCGCCGGGAATCGAACCCGGGAATCCGGGCGTGGGAGGAACACACCATTCAAAGGCCACTGTTGAAAATGGAGCTCCACATCATACGACCCTATGTGTTCCTGTGCTGACCCAGTGACACTGTTAGTTGTGATTGTAGTGGACGCAGCATAACTGAGTTGTCACAGTGGATCGGCAGAATCGTGTCGCCTGTCGAATGAGTCACATTTCTTGTTATAAACAGGTGAATGGTTGTGTCCTTACACGTCATCATTCAGACGAATGACTGCACGAAGCGTGCACTGCGGCACAAATGCAGAACAGTAAGGGCAGAATTATGCTATGGGATGAACCTGTTTGTGTTGCAAGGTCCGAATTGTGCTACAGTGGTTTTAGGTGCATTATAGTGAACTCACATTGATGTTTTGGCCAGCAAATGTATCTGATCTGCACCTGTTGAAACCCATATTTTGGCGCCAGCTGTGTGCCTGTAAACCACCATTCCATAGCTTATGGGAATTGCTTGTCCTGTGCGTAGATATATGGTGCAAAATACTTTTGGAATCCTGTCAAGGACTTGTAGAATCCATGCTAAGCAGAATCTCTGATGTACTGTGTTTTAAAAGTGGAGCAACACACTGTTAAACAGGTGGTCATAATGTTTTATCTCATTGGTGTATGTGGGATAGAGTATGATATTGCAAGCCCTTGCCCCCCTCCCCCCCTCCCCTCTCCCAACGAAATCTTGCTTGAGGTTACAGGCCTATTTGCAGTGCAGTCTGAGGTCTACATTAGGTTGAAAGAGATAATTTTATTGTCAGTTGTGGAACTCAGTGAATGTGAAATAAAGCTTATAGAAACAGACTGATGTGTGGCATTGCCTAGTATTTATGTTTGCGCCATATTTAAATGTACTTTGGTATATTTAACGCACTTTTTGTCATAAAAACTAAAACCCTATAGCAAAGCCCAACAATACATATTAGACAATGAAAAACCATCTGATGAATATTTTGATGCATTTTATGTACGTATATCATATGTAAACCGCAAAAAATGGAAGAGAAATTCCAATATATAACTTTTACCCACATTTGGCCCTTTTTCCACATTTGTTACTGCTGCTATGGGTGTAAAGACAAATTCTTAATTAACTACTGCTAAGCCCTGATCATCAATTAGATTAGGAAGCACCGCTGTATATATTGAAAAACGTTGAGACACATTGCAATGAAGGTGACATAATATGTGTTATGCTATAAATCACTTTGTCATTCAATTAATAATTCATAGTCACTTCATTGGCTTCAGTCAATCATGTAACACATTAATCTGGGCAGAAGTTGGTGCTGCACCCCGCCACTACCCATGAGATCCTGGTTGTGGTGACAGATTGATCTGTAGTACAGCCTGAGGTCTAGGTTGAGACAAGTAATGAAGGTGAAATATTATTTGTTATGCTATAAATCATGTGTCATTCAATTAATAGTTTGTAGTCACTTCATTGGCTTCACTCAAGCATGTAATCTTGGCTAAAGTTATTTATTGGACCCTGTCCCTCCCCCTGAAATCCTGGTTGTAGTGACAGACTGATCTGTAGCGCAGCCTGAGATTTACGTTAGGTTGGAAGGTGACAACTGGGTTGAGTTAGGGAAACCAATGAACGTGAAAGCAGAAAATCTGGTTACAGTAACAAACTGGCTGGTAGCAAAGCCTAATATCAAAGTCCATGCCATATTGAAAAATGCAAGGGTGTCCAATATGTAAATATTACACTAATCTGTATCTATTACTACGCTATGGACTAGTCTGTCACCATGGTCTCTCAAGATTATTCGTATTTGAACCTCTTTTCTGCATTTAATTCTCATGACCAAAGCTCCATTTAGCAGTATGTACTGACTTGACATTCCAAAATGGAGCTGCAGACAGGTCTGTATTTAAAGGCTTTGGGCAAGACATGAGCAACGTCACTTATGTAAACAGAGCTGCTTAAGACCAATTCACACAGTCTGTCATGGCACCGTCACAGCAACATCACATCGCGGCGCTGTCACATCAGGGTGTATTCACGCCGTCCATCATGGCATGGCACGTCAAGCCAATTCAAGTCGCGTGATCTCAACTCATATTACTGTCCTCAGCTGTTCTTTTCGTGGGAATTCCGATATTCGCAAGGTGATTTTCACCTTTTTTACATGTGAACTGCACAGTGCACATACACAACGCAGCAGCTTATATGTGTGGATGCTGGAGTCCAAATCTGTACGAAAAGGACATTTATTGGACTCAAATAGTTTGCAGCTTGCAGGGATAGCTTTTATATTAAAGAAGGGAATAGCTGTTCAGAATTCGGTTTTGGTTAATATAATTCATCCTTGCATTCAGTTATATTGTTCGAAGAATTTGAGTGATGTAGGTGGAAACAATATGCGGGTACAGTTAAAAGAATTGTTGAAGAGAGGCCTGTTACTGTAAACATCAAAAATAAACCAAGTCTAACGATTATTCATACCGGGCATGTATATTTGTTTCTAATGAAATGCAATAGGTGATGAGGCGCTATGGTCTCGTTTGAACATTGTTCATTCTAATTGTCATATTGGCCATTGTCCGTCTGTGAAGGAGGAGGTGGATACAACGCCGTGAGCCATTTAGTCCGGAGACGCTGGTATGGGAGATTTCGTCCGATGAAGCATCGTGTTATTTGCAGGATGAGACGATGAGGTGAGGACAATTTCATTAAGGAATAAATATACTGAGAAACAATGGTTAGAATACAAAGTTCCTTGAATAGGTTTCTACACGATCCTCTTGAATTTACACCACAAATGAGTCTTATTACACTCTTTTGCATACTAAAAATTTTTGCTTGTTTTGACGAATTACCCCAGAATATGAACCCATATGACATAATGGAATGAAAGTAAGTAATCCCTGAAATTTAACACTGTCAAGCTTTTCAATATGCATGTCTTCATGTGTTATGCACATGCTGGAAGGAAATCTCCTACAAGTTCAGAACTACATATAGTGAATCAGCTTTAAACCATTTATTCATGTCAGTGAAAATTTGATTAGTTGCTATTTCTGAATCAGTACTTCACTTGCTACTTCTTCCAATGTTTGTATCATCTACAAACAAAACAAACTTAGTATCTCGTAATGTAACCAGTGTGAGGTCATCAATGTACACAAGAAAATGCCATGGATCCAAGATAGAACGTTGAGGAACACCACATGTAATTAATTCCAGGTTAGATGAAGACTGACTATTTACTGCATAGGTATTTTGCAACGACACCCTTTGTTTTCTAGTTAGATAAGAGTCAAACCATTTTGCAGCAGTGCCAGTGACACCATAATATTCTAATTTACTTAAGAGAATGTTGTGATTCACACGGTCAAAGGCTTTAGATAGATCACAGAAAATGAAGGTGAATAGTAAAATTTTTGTTGATGGCAGGACTCGAACCAAAATAACCACATTTACATTTCAACTGCCTTCACCGATCATTACGTATTTTACCCACTGCACCAGAGTGGTTAACTGTAGTTTCACACTTTGTTCTGTTTCATATGCCAGCTGAAACTAGTAACCTCAATAACTCATTAGCTGACATTTAATGTCAATAAATTGTACCTTTTAGAAAGATTTTCAATGTATTTGTGTGGAACAGCATTTTATTATGTGGTTACAAGATAAAAGACACCAAATACAAGTTTGACGAAATTCAATATGGCCTCATGCAGGTGCTTCAGCCAAAGTATATCTTTGAAAGGAGTGCAGCCAGAGTACCTCTCGTAACGTATATGCAAATAAAGGCATGTTCACATCTTTCCCAGCCATAAGCCTATATTATGCGGGAAGAGGATATGAACAGAATCAGTGTTATATGCATAACATAAAGTAGGCATTGAATGAAATTTAAAAAAAATC
This sequence comes from Schistocerca cancellata, assembly GCF_023864275.1. NCBI lineage: Eukaryota > Metazoa > Arthropoda > Insecta > Orthoptera > Acrididae > Schistocerca > Schistocerca cancellata. Next base: position 107,283,745 of record NC_064636.1, on the reverse strand, counting down.
TTAGTTCTCTGATCCTTCAATGGATGATGTGGGCAAAATGTTCCCACATTTCACATCTACATCTATACTCTGCAAACCACCGTGAGGTGCACGGCAGAGGGTACGTCCCATTGTATCAGTTGTTAGGGTTTCTTCCTGTTTCTTTCACATATGGAGCATGGGAAGAATGACTATTTGAATGCATTGTGCGTGCAGTAATTATACTAATCTTATCTTCACGGTCACTATGTGAGTGGTACATAGGTGGTTGTATTATGTTCCTAGAGTAATCATTTGAAGTTGGTTCTAGAAATTTTGTTAACAGACTTTCTCGAGATAGTTTACATCTAACTTCAAGACTCTTCCAGTTCAGTTCATTCAGACATCTGTGACACTCTCCCATGGGTTACACAAACCTGGGACCATTTGTGCTGTCCTTGTCTATAATGTTCAGTATCCCCAGTTAGTCATGACTGGTACAGATCCCACACACTTAAGAAATATTCTAGAACCAGTCACACAAGTGATATGTAAGAAACCTCCTTTGTAGTTGGATTGTGTTCCCTATTATTCTGCCAATAAACCAGTCTACCACCTGCTTTACCCAAGACTGAACATAGGTGATCATTCCATTTCATATCCCTATGAAGTGTTACACTCAGGTATCTGTATGAGTTGGCTTATTCCAAAAGTGATTGATATTATAGTCAAAGGATACTACTTTTTTTTGTTTTGTAAAGTGTGCAGATTTACATTTGTGAACACTTAAAACAAGTTGCCAATCTCTGCAGCACTTTGAAATTTTATCAACATCTGAATGAATGTTTATGCATCTTCTTTCAGATAGTACTTCATTGTAGATAACTGCATCATCTGCAAAAAGCCTGATGTTACTATTAATATTGTCTGCAATGTGATTCATATACAGCATGAACAGCAAGTGTCCCAAAAAACTTCCCTGGACCACACCGAAGTTACTTCTACATCTGACCATGATCCTCCATCCAAGATAAGATGTTATAACCTCCCTGCCAAAAAGCTCTCAATCCAGTCATAAGTTTCACTTGATACACCATATGATCATAATTTTCACAATAAGTGTAGGTGTGGTGCTGAGTCAAATGCTTTTCAGAGATCGAGAACACAGCATCTATCTGATTGCCTTGATCCATAGCTTTCAGTTTGTTGCGTGAAAAAGTGGCCGTTAGGTTTTACATGATCGATGTTTTCGAAATCCATGCAGGTTGGCATTGAGGAAGTCATTCTGTTAGAGATACCTCATTACGTTTGAACCCAGAATATGTTGCAAGATTCTACAGCAAATCGATGGCAAGGATGTTCGACGGTAGTTTTTTGGATCACTTCTGCTACCCTTCTTGTAGATGTGTGTGACCTGTGCCTTTTTCCAAGAACTGGGCACTGTTTTTTGTTCGAGGTATCTACGGTAGAGCGGCTAACTCAGCCGCAAATTCAGTGTAGAATGTGATAGGGTATCTGTCAGGCCCTGGAGCTTTGTTTAATATTAACGATTTCAACTGTTTTCCAATACCACTGACACTAATACTTATTTCACTAATTTTTAAGTGATATGAAGACTAAATTGGGGCAAATCTCGTGGGTTTTGCTTTGCAAAGGGACATTTGAAAATGGGAGTTACGTGTTTCAGGTTTTGCTTTGCTACCCTCAATTTAAGTTTGTGTCTCATCAGTAGGGACTGGACACTAACATGGTGCCACTAACAGCCTTTACGTATGACCAGAATTTCGTTGGGTTCTATCAAAGATCATCTGACAATATTCTGCTACAGTAGTCACTGAAGGCATCATGCATTGCTGCCTTGACAACCAAACACGTTTCATACAGCATCTCTATATCTATAGCCCTAAGCTTTGTTTTACATGTATTATGCAGTAACCTCAGTTTCTTCAGAAGTTTCTTAATAGTGATTGTATACCAGGGAGCTACTTTCCCATTATGAACTGTTCTAACATGTGCATATCTACCAGTACATGGTGAACTATTTTTCTAAACCTGAGCCAGAATTCCTGCCCCGTACTGCAAGTTTCAAGCTCCTCATTGAGATATGACACTACTGATTTTTTATCTAGTTTACTGAATACATATATATATATATATATATATATATATATATATATTTATATATATATACAGGGTGTCCCAGCTATCTTGTCCACCCAAAATATCTCTGGAACAATAACAGCTATTGGAAAACGACTTTCACTGGTATCAATGAGGCCCATGAATGTACATATTTGGAAACATTCTAAAACGAAAGCATATGTATTTTTTAACACAAACTTATGTTTTTTTAAATGGACCTCCTATTTTTTACCGTTGTTTCGGACCTCTTGATAAGTATGGCAGTGTGATTATGCATGTCAATCACATCGTGATTACGGGCAGCATGGGGTTCAAGTGTGAGCCTCAGGACGTGCGCTAGCAGCACATGTCGGGTGTTTCAAGTGTCAACTTCACGTCTTAATATCTCAGGATGTAATGGGAATATTGCGATGCAATCAACGCCATTGTGTATGTGCTTTGTCATGCTATGGATTTCTGGAGAAAAAATATAGGAGGTCCATTTAAAAAAAAAAACATAAGTTTGTGTTAAAAAACACATATGCTTTCGTTTTAGAATGTTTCCAAATATGTACATTCATGGGCCCCAGCCCTACATTGATACCGGTGAAAGTCGTTTTCCAATAGCTGTTATTGTTCCAGAGATATTTTGGGTGGACAAGATAGCTGTGACACCCTATATATATGTATATATATATATATCTGCTTGTTTCAATTGTCCTTTGTACTTTGGTAGTTATGGTTGCTACAATCACATGGTGGTCATTGATACAATAAGATCAGGTCTATTTGTTGCCACTGGATCCAATATATTTCCATCATCGGTGGGGTTCCTGGCTATCTGTTTTAGGTAGTTTTCAGAAAAGACATTTCATAAATTTCCACTGGATGTCTTATCATGCCTACCACTAACAAAACTATAATTTTCCCAATTAATTGTTGCATGATTGAAGTCTCTACTGATGATTACAATATGAGTGAGGAACTTACGTACAAGTGAACTGTAAAGCTTTTAGTTACATTAGAAGATGAGTCTGGTCGACAATAGAAGGATCCAATTATGATTTTTATACCCACCCCTGATACTGACTCTTGCCCAAACGATTTCACATGCAGCTTCAATTTCTACCTAGGTGGATTTGAGATTCTTGTCTACTGTGACAAATACATCATCTCCGCCTCCCATTTGCCGATCCTTTCAATATATAATTAAATTTTCCTTATAAATCTTAGTGCTATCAATTTCAGGTTTCAACTAGCTTCTGTACCTATTATTGCATGAGCTCCACTACTCATCATTAGTGCTTCATAATCTGCTACTTTGTTGGGTATGCTTGGGCAGTTTACCAGTAGGATTTTAATATTCTCACCTGTTGGAGGCATTTGAGTGGCAAAAAAAAAAAAAAAAAAAAAAAAAAAAAAAAAAAAAAATGAATAAAAAAATTTAAAAAAATTGTGTGCATCCTGCGCACAGTTGTGGTATTTTGGTATTTTAATGAACTATCGTTAGAGGACCAAGAGAAGAAAGTAAATTTTGCATACTTGTGCCTTTGTTTTAAGTATGAGGACGAAGTAACTCTAAACGAATTATTAAATGTTTCACTGTCCATCCGCAGAAAGCTGATGTACTCATCGGATTCTGAGTATAGCATTTCCATTAAGTGGTTTTTGTCGTGTGTATATTTCTCTCTCATTTTAAACCATTCCATGGACCAGCGTCTTGTTTTCTTCTATAAACACAGTGCCATATCTGTGTTTGTAGCCACTCCCAATAGTGTTAAAATAGGGCATATACGGCACGAGAAACGCCTGCTTCAGAAGTAAGGTTAAATTGACAAGGTTTTTTGGTACATGTACGAGCTCTTTTGACACTTCTATGGCTATATAAGAACGAGTTTGACAGACAAGTTTGTCCTTTTACTGTCGCCTTAACAAGTTAGTGTAAGTTTCTTTGCCCATTCGATGGAAGTTGCTGTAATCTTCTTGTTCTAAGAGTAATATTTCCTTTGACAGATTATCATGTGTAAATCTCTCTCTCACTTTAAGGCATTTCCTGGGCAAACGTCGTGTTTTCTTATTCTTCTTTAAACACAGTACCGATGTCAATACGAGGACTGCTTTGTCTCCATTTGTGGCAATTCGCCCTACTCTCAAAATACTCATGAACACGAACAATGTCTGCTTCAAAGTGAGGTTAAATTGACAATCTTTGTTTTTACGTATAGGGGCTTCTTCAGTAAATCCGCGGCTACATAAGGGCGAATCTGACAAACAGGTTTGCTTGTTTACTGGTGCCTTAATCACAGTGTAGACTGTGTGACCTTGACGTAAAGCCGGGTTCACACAGGCAACAAAAGTATCGCCACTGCTAATGACGAACTGCAGTTAATTTGTAGTTGCATAATCGAATAACGTCATTCGATTGCTACCTCGCGGCTGGATTCAAACCTTTCTAGTGCGTATTCGTTCGCAGATATTGCTTTTGTTTGTGCGTTTGCTATTAATATGTCGAAAAAGTGTTCAACAGCGACAATTATGAGATTCTTGGAGGTGTATCAAGAACGAGAATGCCTTTGGATCACAAAAGCGAATCATACAAAGACAGAAATTTGAGAGATGCTGCATTAATTGAAATAGTATACAGTATGCGTGAATATGTGCCTGGAATTTATGTAGCTAAAACAAAATTAAAAATTCGAAACATTCGAAATGCTTACATGAATGAACATAAAAAAGTACTGAAATCACTTAAGAGTGGTGCGTCTACAGACGGTATTTATAAACCCAGCCTTGCTTGGTTTGAAGCTGCATACCGGTTCTTAAAACACGTAGTCGAGACAAGAGAGACGAGAAACAGTTTGATAAGTAATATTTTGCATTTATTATGTTTCCTAAAGATCTTATTTAGTAATACGTACAGCCATTTAATCAGCTGAGACAGATGACTCTATTTTGCAAACTGCACAATTACGAAGAATTTGTGGCGTCCTGTGTGAACGGTAGCTCACAACGCCACTCCAGAATGACTTGTGGCGATACTTTCGTTGCGCGTGTGAACCCGGCTTAACAGCCACACGCGTACTAGTCGCGAAATGCTCCCCACATGAGGACAGGTATATCTTTGCCTTCTGGCAGATCAATAGCGTTAGTTTGTTCTTCCGCATTTATTATCTTAGAGCACAAGACAACAGCGTCTTGCGAAGTTGCTGTGAATTTTTTGGTTTTCCGGAAAGTGGTAAATTACGTTCTTCAGGTAATAGACAAGTGTCTAAAGATTAGAGACATGTACGAAGGAAAGACAACAATTTATTTTAGAACTAATTCAATACCTGAAGCAGTTCGCGAATGTCTTGTCATGGTGTAATGACTTCGTAACCCAATTGTATTTGTTTATTACGGTTGTTGGCACATTAGAACATAACTTTATTTGGTATTTAATTTTCTCTGACAAGATCACTTTTGTGGCTTTGGATGGTGTTATGAATTACATACATAACTGTTTATTACAGCTAAACAATTGCGTTACTTTCATCGAGTATGCGATTTTTCGTATTGGGTAAGGGAGTGGAATACTTAATAAAAAAGCCTTTTTCGTCTACTGTTGACAGTCATGATAAAGGCACGTTTTCACGTATGTGTAGTGTCGTATCAAATGCTTGCTATTTTCGCACTGTATGATAAAATCGCTATGTGTGTCTGGAACAGTTTCTCTGTGCTGTGATCCACGTGAAAGTCAGTGTTAAATATTTGGTGACAGGCGGAAAGGGCCACTGTAAAGTTTCCCCATTGAAAATATTAGAATGGTTATGTTGACGTGCACACCGCATGTAAATATAATAATGTTTGTGAAGGGACAACCAGAAACAAAAGAGAATTTTTCTGTGATCTGATGTATACCTCTTTCAGATTACAAAGTGAGCAGTTTGTCATTTCTTTTGACACAGGGGCCCATAGTTATTACTAATCATTTGAGAGATTCGTTACATTGGGATGAAAGAAAGTGCTGTGTAATCCATTCATTCTGTTGGTTTTCAGTGTGTGTTTATTATTCGTCTAGTTCGTTCAGTGAATCTTTTAAGAATTCAAAGTGCAGCATAGAGTGGTATGATTATAATTACAGTCGGGTCATGTCTGTACATAGTTGGCGTATTGTTGCAGTTGGTGGCGCGCGCTTGTGGGTGTTCATGTGATGATTTATGTGTGGCATTCGGTGATGTGAATTTGTATAACAATTATGTGGATTTGCTGGAAGAACGTATTACAGTCGCCAGTGAGTTGATCTATTGTTTCGGGGGATTATGCGCTCATGTTGTTTGGTATGGACTGACATGTGTTAGTGTTTTCTTGTTTTTTGTTGGCATGGATATGACAGAAGAAATGTAAGTTATGCTATGCGGTTCCACAGGGTAACGATATGACAGTAATAAGGTTTATGCAGCGGTTCGGTGTGATTGCCTACAATGTGGGGTGTGGTGTGTAACGAGAATATGAAGTTAACTAAGAGTCCTGTATCCTTGGATCAGTGACCTGTGTATGTGACTCTGACGCCACAACAATATTTTGAGATCTATTCAACGGAGGACCTTGTTTTAGGTATCAGGAAGATTGTTTTAGTAAAGTATTATATTGGTTAGCGTTCATCTTTCCATTTTTTTATGTGTGAATGGTATTAGTTTTTGTTTGTTCTATTTCCTTGTGGGTGTTGTGATTAGGACTAATATTCGGTGGGTTGGTTGGTTAAGGGGGGGGGGGGGGGAGGGTTGAGAGGTTGTAGTTATTTGGAGGTTTTTGTTCCGTTTTTGTTAATTGTGTGTTGGGGGCATGAGGGGGCATCTTGTTGTATTCGTTGGTGGCTGTGGTTTGTGAATAATGTTTTGTTTTTATTTGCTTTTTAATGCCTTATATATGGTTTGTTTGTTTTGGTGTAGGCCTATAGTTCTTGTTTCTATTGTAATTGGCCAAGTAATCAGGGCGTTTAGGATTTTCAATTTGTCTGTGGGGTTTTGGGAAATACGGAAGCGTCCGATCCCGCCCGTCTGCTTTGACCCATGACGTCACAAATATGGCGGAAACAAAAACAAACACACAAACTTTCCACAAGAAGCCTAATGACACTAACGGGACAAGCGCGGGAAATAATAAACAAATTTAGACGCCTTGCGTAGCTACAACGTGTAAGTGAAGACAGCCATGCATGAATACCCACCCACCTCCCCAGGGGTCGTAACCCCCGCAACCCATAGAAGAAAGATGCTTCAGTAGCTGATTAGTGTTTCTTGTCTTTTTTAAAAAAAAATCTCACGGGATAGAACGAAGAGATCAGAAAGATAAATATAATAAACTAAAACAGAAATTGGAGGAAACATAATTAAAATAAGTAATAAGCGTTTTTAAATTTAAAAAAATCTCACGAGATAGATCGAACAGATCAGAAAAGTAAATAAAATAAGATAAAACAGAACTGGAGACAGCCACACTCAAACCAAACTCCGCGCCGTCATGACGTCACACGACAACACCCTTACGTCACGGGTCAAAGCCGACGCGTAGGATCGGACGCTTCTGTCGACCCGGGTTTTGATATCATTGGCTTTGTTTGAGCTATGTAGGTGAAGGGCATTAGTGATACAACGTTTTGGAGTTGTGCATTTTAGTTTCCTGATACTGGAGGCTTCATTTTGAACTCTGTAGTTCAACATAAGTGTATGTTTCGTGTGATTTTTGTGTTTGTAATGTTACGTTGTACGTTGAGAATTTTTTGTTTTTCACGTAGGATGTGATATTTACTTTGTGATGTTGTTTTTCGTGTCCTCGTAAATTTAGTGCCTACTTCCTACAGTTGTGCCGTTAGTTTCATTTTATTGCTAGAATGAAATTTTCTGGTGACGTTTTTATTTTTATTCACATTTGTAGGCAATGACATTATGGTCACCATATTGTATACGGTGGAACTAGGGGACGTCCTCACCTTGATGACGTCATGGGTCGAGCCAGGTGGGTGGAATCAGATGTTTCCGTAATGCACACTTACATTGTATTGTACATCAGGATAGACTCAGAATCATTCCGCTAACTTTGATGTAACAGATAACTACGAGCTCCAATTTAACCTTCCTTTCTTCATCTGCAAAATTTGGTCAACTAGTGTACAATATGGTTTTACTTAGTAAATTCATTGTACTATATTAGTTTCTTTTCTTGATCATAATGCCAAATGTAGAGTTCATCCAGATAAATCTCTCTCCCATAGTTCACAAAATAGTGCGATGTACCTTAAGCCAGTGCCCCATAGTGCATTATACCTTAAGCCGGTGCTCTAAAGGAACTGTAGCAATCAATGTAGATTTATAATACAATATTGCAGTGCCTGTATTGTTAAGAATGACGGCACAATGGCTGTAGTTGCCGCAGCACTTATTCCTGCAGACATGCATGCATGTCCGAAGGAACATTGCGTCATTTCTCTTAACAGCACAGAAACTGAAATATATTTATTCACCAATACTGGGCAGTGACATCAAATTAAAAGTCCTCTCCTGTGTGGGAATTATGTAATGTGTGTATGAATACAGGTTGTGGCACAGGAACAATGACGTACATAAGTTTGGGTATGGCTGTGAGTTGTGGATGGATAGCCAAAGTGGTTAAGGTGACCACTTTTGGAAAGCAGGAAATCCAGATTCAAATTTTGGTGCAGCACAGATTTTCATTGTCATCATTCCCTTAAACAGCTGATGGTTGTTGGTATTCGCAACTGTGAAAATATTTCAGTATTCATTTATTTGCATTGTACATGATTTTGAGATTGTGTTCTGACTATCTGTAAAAAATTAGGTCATGTTGTTGGATGCTTGTTTCTTAGCCAGGGTCATAAGTATTTCTTGTATAGTTTGTTGTTTGCTGCGGTCCATAAGAGACAGAAAATATTGGCTTTGAGCTATACCTCATAGTGACAATGGAAATTGAGTACAGCGGTTTTTATCTGATTGTCTGTTTTTCAGGCGTGTACAGTGGCAGCCATGGATGACATGAATACTATCTGGATAAAACAAGAGATAACAGATGAGGTACCTTCTGAGCTGGACCCTATGGTGAGTGGCTTCCTTGTATTTCCTGCTACTGTTTCATTAATTTCTGTGTGCAGTATGGTGTGTGAGTAAACATAATTCATATTTTGTTGCTGTGTGAGTGAGTAATTCAGTCTCAATTTTCTAAAATTGAAGTGTATGTTCATGTTAAATATTACATGTTACAACACTACTTTATGTCATCGCTGGTGTGGAAGTTCTCATACAATGGAGGTAGTGCACCAACTAATTCTTTGATGGTATATTTGGCTTAGTGAGTTTATTCTGATCTGATATATCTCTTTTTAAATGTCAACTTTATTGACCTACATAATACTAAAGTTCATTTTCTCATGAATATTAGCAATGTCACTAAATATAAAAATGAAAAACATCACATCTTTTTACACTGTGTGCACCACGAATTTAGATTTCTATGTATTTGATTTAAAATAATTATTTCAGAAATGAGTGTGAAGACACACTTATTGTGTTCATCAGTCTGAGAAATATGTTTCATAATAATATTTACATTCTGCATTGGCTTCGAATATGCAAACGAGGCTTCAGTAAGGACTGACAGCAATTAAATTCACTTTCAGAGGGATATCATTAAGTGACATCAATTAATAGTTATGCAATTTGATATATGTATGCAGCTTTACTGTATGGTTAAAAGATAATGGCATCTTCTTGGTAAAATAGTCCCCCATTCGGTTCTGCGGGGGGGGACTACTCGAGAGGACGTAGTTATCAGGAGAAAGGAAATTGGCATTCTACGGATCGGAGTGTGGAATGTCAGATCCCTTAATCAGGCAGGTAGGTTAGAAAATTTGCAATGGGAAATGGATAGGTTAAAGTTAGATATAGTGGGAATTAGTGAAGTTTGATGGTAGGAGGAACAAGACTTTTGGTCAGGTGAATACAGGGTTCTAAATACAAATTCAACTAGGGGTAATGCAGGAGGAGGTTTAATAATGAATTTAAAAAATGGGAGTGCAGGTAAGCTGCTACAAATAGCATAGTGAACGCATTATTGTGCCCAAGATAGACACAAAGCCCACGCCTACTACAGTAGTACACATTTATATGCCAACTAGCTCTGCAGATGGTGAAGAAATTGATGAAATGTATGATGAGATAAAAGAAATTATCCAGATAGTGAAGGGAGATGAAAATTTAATAGTCATGGGTGACTGGAATTCGATAGTAGGGAAAGGAAGAGAAGGAAACGTAGTAGGTGAATATGGATTGGGGTTAAGAAATGAAAGAGGAAGCTGCCTGGTAGAATTTTGCACAGATCATAACTTCATCATTGCTAACACTTGGTTCAAGGTTCATAACAGGAGGTTGTACACATGGAAGAGGCCTGGAGATGCTTGAAGGTTTCAGATAGATTACATATTGGTAAGGCAGAGATTTAGGAACCAGATTTTAAATAGTAAGACATTTCCAGGGGCAGCTGTGGACTCAGACCACAATCTATTGGTTATGAACTGTAGATTAAAACTGAAGAAACTGCAAAAAGGTGGGAATTTAAGGAGATGGGACTTGGATAAACTGAAAGAACCAGAGGTTGTACAGAGTTTCAGGGAGAGCATAAGGGAACAATTGACAGGAATGGGGGAAAGAAATACAGTAGAAGAAGAATGAGTAGCTTTGAGGGATGAAGTAGTGAAGGCAGCAGAGGATCAAGTAGGTAAAAAGACGAGGGCTAGTAGAAATCCTTGGGTAACAGAAGAAATACTGAATTTAATTGATGAAAGGAGAAAATATAAAAATGCAGTAAATGAAGCAGGCAAAAGGAATACAAACGTCTCACAAATGAGATTGACACGAAGTGCAAAATGGCTAAGCAGGGATGGCTAGAAGACAAATGTAAGGATGTAGAGGCTTATCTCACTAGGGGTAAGATAGTGCCTACAGGAAAATTTGAGAGTTTTGGAGAAAAGAGAACCACTTGTATGAATATCAAGAGCTCAGATGGAAACCCAGTTCTAAGCAAAGAAGGGAAAGCAGAAAGGTGGGAGGAGTATATAGAGGGTCTATACAAGGGCAATGTACTTGAAGGCAATATTATGGAAATGGAAGAGGATGTAGATGAAGATGAAATCTGAGATATTATACTGAAAGACCTAAGTCGAAACAAGGCCCCGGGAGTAGACAACATTCCGTTAGAACTACTGGCAACCTTGGGAGAGCCAGTCCTGACAAAACTCTACCATCTGGTGAGCAAGATGTATGAGACAGGTGAAATACCCTCAGACTTCAAGAAGAATATAATAATGCCAATCCCAAAGAAAGCAGGTGTTGACAGATGTGAAAATTACCGAACGATCAGTTTAATAAGCCACAGCTGCAAAATACTAACATGAATTCTTTACAGACGAATGGAAAAACTAGTAGAAGCCGACCTCGGGGAAGATCAGTTTGGATTCCGTAGAAATACTGGAACACGTGAGGCAATACTGACCTTACGACTTATCTTAGAAGAAAGATTAAGGAAAGGCAAACCTACGTTTCTAGCATTTGTAGACTTAGAGAAAGCTTTTGACAATGTTGACTGGAATACTCTCTTTCAAATTCTGAAGGTGGCAGGGGTAAAATACAGGGAGCGAAAGGCTATTTTCAATTTGTACAGAAACCGGATGGAGTGGAGGGACATGAGAGGGAAGTGGTGGTTAGGAAGGGAGTGAGACAGGGTTGTAGCCTCTCCCCGATCTTATTCAATCTGCATATTGAGCAAGCAGTAAAGGAAAGAAAAGAAAAATTCAGAGTAGGTATTAAAATCCATGGAGAAGAAATAAAAACTTTGAGGTTTGCCGATGACATTGTAATTCGCTCAGAGACAGCAAAGGACTTGGAAGAACAGTTGAATGGAATGGACAGTGTCTTGAAAGGAGGATATAAGATGAACATCAACAAAAGCAAAACGAGGATAATAGAATGTAGTTGAATTAAGTCGGGTGATGAAGGGGAATTAGATTGGGAAATGAGACACTTAAAGTAGTAAAGGAGTTTTGCTGTTTGGGGAGCAAAATAACTGATGATTGTTGAAGTACAGTAAAATGTAGACTCGCATGACAAGGAAAGCGTTTCTGAAGAAGAAAAATTTGTTAACATGGAGTATAGATTTAAGTGTCAGGAAATCGTTTCTGAAGGTATTTGTATGGAGTGTAGCTATGTATGGAAATGAAACATGGATGATAAATAGTTTGGACAAGAAGAGAATAGAAGCTTTTGAAATGTGGTGCTACAGAAGAATGCTGAAGATTAGATGGGTAGATTACATAACTAATGAGGGGGTAGATCACATAACTAATGAGGAGGTATTGAATAGAATTGGGGAGAAGAGGAGTTTGTGGCACAACTTGACTACAAGAAGGGATTGGTTGGTTGGACATGTTATGAGGCATCAAGGGATCACCAATTTAGTATTGGAGGACAGCGTGCGGGGTAAGAATCGTAGAGGGAGACCAATCGATGAATACACTAAGCAGATTCAGAAGGATGTAGGTTGCAGTAGTTACTGGAAGATGATGAAGCTTGCACAGGATAGAGTAGCAGGGAGAGCTGCATCAAACCAGTCTCAGGACTGAAGACAACAACAACAACAACAACAATAATATTTACATTCTGCATTGGCTTTGAAAATGTAAACGAAACTTCAGTAAGGACTGAGAGCAATTAAGTTCACTTTCAGAGGGATATCATTAAGTGACAGCAATTAATAGTTATGCAATTTGATATATGTAGAATGAATCACTATGCTAGCAGCGCAGTTGTGACATAGCCATAGGGTTGCCCTTTGACTGTTAGCATGTTTCTTTGCTACCACCCTGTAAATTCACTTTCCATTGTCATTAATAATGTTCGTAAAACTGCAAGTATGATACAGAAAACCAGAGCAGTTGTTGGTGTAAATTAAAGGGCTACAGAGTTAAGCACTGTGAAGGTTCACACAGTGCAACCAATTGGAGGCTGGTCAGCAATTGCTGGATAGACCAACTCACAGGGTGCCATTAGTCATTCTTACAGTGCTTCGTACAAGGACGGACGGGACTGACACAACTATGCAACAGTTGACTTTTGAACTACCTGCAGGTCCCAAATCTGTTTCCTCCAGCATCTGTCAAAATCCTAAACTAGCTCTGAGAAAATTAGGGAAGTAACTATATATAATCAAATTTACTGAAAACAGTAATAGGTTGAGTAGAACCTGCTGCTATCAGGCTTTGGCATTAACTCTTGATGTAATGAAAGTTGGCTCATCCTTAGGGTAGCTTAAGGTATAGGTTAATGTAAGGTAATTTTTTTATTTTGAGCTAGCAAAGCCAACAAATGGGATATTGTAAGGGTTACTATTATTATTGTTGTGACATTTATTTTAGACCAGTTGGGTTTATTGATGGGCAGCTTTGGCAAGTTCCATATTTGGCATTACTGCCAGAACGAGCCCTGTTACAATCTGGTAGCTTAAACTTACAATCTTTGCAAATTAATTGAAAATTCCAACTTTTTAGAATAGATGAGAACTAGTTTGAACTTCAACTCTGAAACTATTGCGAAGCCCCATGAAATCTTCTCACACTTCATTTGCCACTTTAGTTGGTAGACTGAATATTTTCGTTGACTTCTGATATTTATTTGGGTATGAATTCATTGAAAGCCACCTTTGTTGCCAAATTGAATAAAACGTAATATTTTTGGTTGGTTTATATTTCATTTGCTAAACACATGGTGTCATCATTCTCTCCACAGTTCTACTTTGACATTGTTCCCATGGCTTTGGTCAGTGTCCATTTGAAGTCGTAATGGCTGAATGAATATTTGCCAGTTCCCATCTTAAAAGATAAATTAATAATGATGTCAAAGACTGTTGTATTTCCATCTGCCGTGAGGTTTCCATTCAAAAATTTTTTGGCCACCAGTCTGGTGTTCTCAGGAAATGCAGATAGCACTTTAATGATTCTGTTTCCATGCTGTCACTGTTTCATTTACCATTCTAGCTCTTAACTTCACCATTAGTTTTTCCCACAATTCTTGACATTCTGTTACTTCTCTTTAAATAATAGATTTCTCCAGCTGTCACACTTCTCTTTAGATCAATATTTAAAATCCTTAGTTCTGTTAATAGGACAGATACAGCCATTATACTACTCTCTCCTTTATTGTTGTTGTTGGAAATATTCTTGTCTCACAAAAAAAATTCATATGCATTATTACTTTTTTTCCTTTGTTGTATTCAGTGTTACGCAATCCACTCTTATCGGCACATGACCCCTAGATATTTAAAGCATTCTACCTGCCTCGTAAATGCTATATCATTGATGTGTTTGTAAAAACTATCACTGTTCAGTGTGACATACTGAGTTTCTGTGAGGCTCGCCTACAATCCCCGTTTGTCATATTCCTGATACAGTTAAGAGCCAAAGAAACTGGTACACCTGCCTTACATCATGTAGGGACCACGTGAGCATGCAGAAGTGCTGCAGCATGATGTGGCATGGTCTCGACTTATGTCTGCAGTAGTGCTGGAGGGAATTGACACCATGAATTCTTGAGGGCTGTCCATAAATCTGTAAGAGTACGAGGGGGTGGAGATCTCTTCTGAACAGCACATTGCAAGACATCCCAGATATGCTCAATAATGTTCATGTCAGGGGATTTGCTGTGGCCAGCAGAAGTGTTTAAACTCAGAAGAGTGTTTTTGGAGCCTTTCCGTAGCAATTCTGGCTGTGTGGGGTGTTGCATTTTCCAGCTGGAATTGCTAAAGTTCCTCGGAATGCACAATGGATACGAATGGATGCAGGTAGTCAGACAGAAAGCTTATGTACATGTTACCTGTCAGTTGAATCGAGACATATCGGGTGGGTTCCATGTCACTCCAACTGCACAAGCATTACAGAGCCTCCACCAGCTTGCTGTGCTGAAATGCAATAATTATATTATTTATAAGTTATTAATATTTATATTTGTTGTTCATAAAATTCGTAACAATTGTAGCAGAGACATAAATTACACATATAGCACAGTGTTTAAAAGTCCCTGATACAAGCAGTGAAAACAAGCAGACATGGCAGCATGATTACCCCAGTCTATGACAACTCCAATTTGTGTAGGCTTTTTTCCTTCATTTTTTACTATAGTTCAGTGTTAGAGCATGTGTAAAGTTGGTGTTCTGACTAGTCAGGCTGCAGCAGCAGTTGTAGCAAGAAGTTCATAAAGTGCTTTATTATTTTATGAGGCACATTAGGTTGCAGGACACTTACACATTAGGTTCTGACCACATCCTTTGTCACAAAATGAAAGAGAAACACCATTAATTCACACTAGCAAGCACACCTCATGCAAACATAATTACCAACCCTGGCAGCTTGGACCAGAGCTGCTTGGGGGTCCTGTGTGTGTGAAATGTGCTTGATTGTGTGACTGAATAATGTTTTTCTCTTCCTTCTTCTGATGAGGGATGTTGCCGAAAGCTAATGTGTAAATGTCTTTTAATTGTGCCTGTCTGCAACTTAATGTGTTATCCGTACAGTAAGTAGTAATCTGTCTTTTCCTTGTGTTGTTGACATTCCAACCTGGAGTTTCCCTAGTTTTATTATCGAACAATTTAGATTTAAATTGGTTATTGTCAGCTCATAAACTAACCATGAATATCCATGAAAAGGAAAGGATGGTGGTTCATATATAAATACTTGGGTTGAGTAGCATAGTGTTAATGTGACGAATTCTTTAAAATAAACTGCAGACCCGAGCTAATGGTCTCGTCTTCAGTTGGGTAAGGTCTTGTGTCTAGTTGTGCATCCAGAACACTGTTGTGGCTTCAGACTGTGTTAATGAGGCCTGGTATTTTTTGGTGATCACAAGTTGAACAATTAGAAGTACTCTGGGACTTTAAATTCAGTTGGAACTTGGGACTTTCAAGTCACTGGCAAGGATTGATTCTTTGTAGTCATGTAAACTTTTAGTATTTAACTGTTTATAAGGAGCTGTGAACTTTTAGTGAGTTTGCTGCATATTAATTGTATGATGAACTTGTTCTACATCAATGATGATCTTCATCATGATAATGAACTATAGATTTCACTGTGAATGCTAATGAAATTTCACACTTTCTCAAGCTGTTAAGAACCAGCTGCTAGTTCTTTGTGAATTAGTGTGTGGCTTTGTGCATTTATTCCAACTTACTACTATATGTAAATTATCCACTTGCACTGTAAGTATACCTCATTGAGCTACTTTGAATGTTATACAGTTGATTTATTAACTTTGATGTGAAACCACCATTCACATGTATTTGTGTGCTTACAAAAATAAAGTTCTAGTTAAAATTCTAAACTGCTCATTGTAGACAACATCAACAGCCTACATGATTGTTTTAACATATTTACCCTTCATTTTAATTAATTATTTCTTATTTTGTCACTATTGTCGGTACCAGTAAGAGGGCTTCTGGATTAATTATGAGCTATAATTTGAGCTTAAAGGCTACCATGGATAAACTACCCCTGCTGACTCATTGAGCATGTACTGAAACATCATGTCGTGCATTGCCCTCTGCAAGCTGCTTGTTCTGTAAGAGTTTAATTGATGCATGTAGGGGCCAATGTTTTGTAAAGTTATAGTCTGTCACTGGTCTGTACTAGGAACCATATCGTAAGCTTAACCTTTAACCAAATCAGCAAAGGCTATGTGTAGCTCCTTCTTAGGCTATAAATTTCTCCACTAGTCATAGTAAAATAGAGATTATCTGTACTGTCTAAACTCACTCAGGTCTTCCCAAATATGATGGCCAACATTCTTCAGTAACCCCCTGTGGGCCCGGGGGCTAGAATAGGCCCTAGGTATTACTGCCTGTCGTGATTAAAATGAGTCTCACACCTTTTGGCCTTTATGTGATGGTCCCCTGTAGGGTTTGACCTCCATTTTTCAAAATTTTCTTGAAGAGTGAGCCAATTGGGGAAGGGCGCCTTACATGGTGCATTGTGTCCGTCATGCACTGAGATCTTTAGCCCACTTTCTCGTTGTGGCATTGCAGTCCCACTCATCTGCCATCTCTTGAGCGAGGACACCTTCCTGGGTGCATTTTCCTTTGCCCATTGTGCAGTGTCGTTTTCTGTGCCAATGAGAACCATGGAATTCCTTGCATCTCGTATCCAGCATGGTAGCCGGTCTGTTGTGATGGGGCCACCATGTGCCCTGTTGGTTGTAGCCCCCTGACAACACAGTATCGCTCTACTGATGCCTGCGCCGTTAACTCCCCATGTATGCCATGGAGTAGATGCCCATCTCCCTGGGGCATCGGGACTCACGGCAATGGTCATCGTGCCAGGTGGCCCTTGCTGATGCTGAGTGGCGCCCATAGGAAGGGCCCCTGGTCGAAGTGGGTGGCATCAGGGTGGCTGACACGCCATGAAGCATAGTATGTCATCTCCTGCTGGTGGTCCGTCGCCAGCAGTCTCTAAGTGGGCAAAGTCTAACTTCAATGCTAAGAAATATGACCAAATTGTTCCCCTCCCTGTCCACACCACGGGTGGAACGCCAGGCTAAGGATGTCAGTGAAGCTTATTCACCTCAGTACCTCATACGTACAAGAGTTGATGGGGAATCTTTCATGTCCATGAAGCCTCAGTTTTTTGTGTAGCGTTTGGAGGACAAGTTGGGGGAGTGGAGGGCTTGTCCAACTGTGCTCTGGGTCAGTCTTGATAAAAACAGCATCCTCTGTCCAGTCACAGGCGTTACTCGCTTGTGACAAGTTAGGGTATGTTTCTGTTATCACGCCCCGTAAGAGCTTAAATATGGTCCAGGAAATTATATTCCACAGGTACAGACAACAAGCAGTCAGACAACAAGCTGTGCTCCAATTTAGAGTGGTGAGGTGTTCATTTTGTCTGGCGCCATTCGGCCATATGTCTTCCTATTGCACTTCCAGCGTCACATGTTGAGATTGTGGAGTCCATCACATCCTAATACTCCATGTGCCGCACCTCCCATCTGTGTCAACTGCCGAGAGCATCATTCACCTTGTTCGCCAGACCGCAGGATTTTACAGAAAGAGAGGAAAATCATGGAATATAAGACGCTGGACCAACTGACCTACACTGAGGCTAAGAGGAAATTTGAGTGCCTACATCCTGTGACTATGACCTCCTCTTACGCTGGCGCTACAAAAACAGTTGTTGCTCATCAGTTCCTCACATTCCTGTCGCCTCTCAGAACCAGGAGACTCCACCTGCCCCTTGATGGTGGGGGGCACTTCCTTCCCTGTTGCTCCCACACCCCCTATTTTGGGAGCAACACCGCCCCCAACCATCGAGGATATCAATCCCCACTTATGAGCCGGAGAAGCGTAAGTCTTCTTTGGCTCCTCTTGCTAGGAAGGGGTCCCTTGGGTCACTGCCTTCCCGGGTTTCTGCTAGTGGAAGAGATGACACCTGCCAGTGTCTGAAGAGCCCAAAAGCAGTTGGTCGTAGGGCTTCACACTCATCCTCAGTTCCGGAGACTGAATGAGTGAAGTCCTCCCAGCCAGGAAAACCCAAGAAGCAGTGAGAGAAATCCAACAAGAAGGTCCCTAAGAGCAAGGGAATTGCAGTGGCACCCACACCACCACTACCTACAAGCTCTGCTTCTGTGGATGAGGCCGCTGAGGACCTAGATCTCCGGCCAAATGCGTTACGTGTGGTAGGGTTCCCATGGGGGTGCATGTCCACCTCCGTCCCTTCGTTGCACCAACTGTATGGATGACCACACTGCTTCCTCTAGAGATTGCCCCATTTTCAAAGATGAATGGCTTACTCAGGAAACCAGAGTGAAGGAAAAGGTGTCTACATTTTTGCTCGTAAGGTATTCGCCAGTCGCAGGCCCACTGTGCCTCCAGCAGGTAAATATAGCACTGTCCTTGCATCTCCTTGGCCTTCTAAGGAGGCAGCCATGCAGATTTGTGATCTCACCTTTAGTGCCACGATCGTCAGATTGGCCAGTGCAAAGATTGCCCGTTCAACCTCCACACTATCACCTGCTCACTCTACAGCTCACCCTTCATTGGCACCTGCTCAATCACGAGCCCCAAAATCAGACACCCAGACTTACAAAAAAGAGCCTACTCGTGAAGATTTTTTACATACCCCAGTTTCACAACCGACGATTCCTCCCTCATCTCAGTGTCCTGTTTCCAAGAAGGCTCATAAGAAACGAAGTTCCTCTCCTTCTCCGCCATGGCATCTGGCGGCCGATCAACTGACCAATCGCTGGTGGCAGGAACTGCCCCCGAACAACCTATGGATCAGGATCTTCTGCCTTTGACTGAATGCCGTTCCACGCTGTTGGCCGCCGGCTCTCAGAAGTCGTTGAGTTGAGAGCAACCGTGGTAAGATTCTTACCTTTTCTGTCCACCCTATGTCAATTATCCACTGGAATATCTGCAGCATTAGAGCTTATCGGGATGAATTGTCAATCCTCTTACGATCATACTTGCCGGTCAACTTCTGTCTTCAGGAAACAAAACTGTGTCCCCACGATCGCTATGTTTTCCCTCATTTCCAATCGGTACGGTTTGATCTCCCGTCTGTTGATGGAGCTCCAGCACACGGGGGACTTATGATTCTTCTCCATGATACTGTCGATTATCACCCAGTCCCCTTAAACATTTCCTTCCAAGCTGTTGCAGTCCGTCTTTCCCTTTCTGGATATGTCTTCTCTCTTTGTACCGTGTACATTCCATCATCCACACCGATGGCAAGAGCACATCTCCTTCATCTCCTTGGTCAGCTCCCAACCCCCTATTTGCTGGTTGGGGACTTCAGTGCCCACCACCCGCTTTGGGGGTCTCTGCGTCCTTGTCCGCAAGGCTTTCTATTGATTGATCTCTTCCACCAAGCAGATCTTGTTTGCCTCAACACTGAGGAACCTACATTTTTGTCTGCCTCCATGACAAATTTCTCTCATTTGGATCTTTCAGTCGGTACGGTTCAGGTAGCTTGGCGCTTTGAATGGTTCACTCTTGCTGATACACACTCGAGTGACCATTTTCCATGTGTCCTTCGATTGCAGCTACAACTGCCATCTGTGACCTGAAACGCTAGAACTTTGCTCAAGCCACTTGGACACTTTTTTCGTCTCTAGCGACATTCAATGACAGTCGCTTTCCTAGCATCGATGATCAGGTCACTCATGTTTACCGAAGTTATTCTTACAGCTGCGGAACGTTCAATACCTCGCACCTCCGATTTGCCCCAGTCCCCCCAGTTCCTTGGTGGAATGAGGTGTGCCGTGACGCAGTACGCGAGCGGAGACATGCTCTTCGCATTTTCCGCCACCATCCTACTTTGGCCAACTGTATCTGCTATAAGCAGTTATGTGCGCGATGCCATCGCGTCATCTGCGATAGCAAGAAGGCAAGCTGGGAGTTATTTACTAGCTCTTTTAGCACTTTCCCTCCCTCCTCAGAAGTTTGGAGTTGAATTTAGTGGTTATCTGGTGCACCTAGTTTCTCCCCGATCACTGGGCTCACTGTCGTGCATGATACCTTAGTGGACCCAGTCGCAATTTCTAACTCGTTGGTCAACACTTTGCTGAGATTTCGAGCTCTTCAAATTACCCGCCAGCCTTTCTCCCAAAGAAAGGTGCAGTGGAAGTGCGGCCTGTTGCTTTCTCATCTCAAAATAGCGAAAGCTATAATACTGTTTTCTCCGTGTGGGATCTCCAACACGCACTCTCTTCTTCTCACTCTTCTGCCCCAGAACCAGATGGTGTCCACGTCCAAATGTTGCTGCATTTATCCTACCATAGTCTGCTTTACCTCCTTCACCTTTATAATCAAATTTGGACTGACAGTACTTTTCCCAGAAGATGGCGGGAAGCTATCGCTGTTCCTGTACTGAAACCTGGAAAGGACAATCATCTCCCCTCTAGCTATCGCCCCATTTCTCTCATGCGTAGTAGTTTATGTAAGGTTTTGGAGTGTATGGTGAATTGTCATTTAGCCTGGTGGCTGAAGTCCCGAAGCCTTTTAACACCCGCCCAATGCGGTTTCCGAAAGCATCGTTCTGCAGTTGACCATATTGTTGCTCACTCCACTTATATCATCAACAATTTTCTCAGGAAATGCCGAGTGGTAGCAATATTTTTTGATCTGGAGAGAGCGTACGATACCTATTGGAGGACAGGCATCCTCCGCAGACTGTTCTCTTGGGGTTTTCGCTGTTGGCTACCCCTGTTTGTTTGTGAATTTATGACAGAGTGCACATTTAAAGTGCGGGTGAGCACTACTCACTCCTTTACTTTCTCCCAAGAAAATGGGGTGCCCTATGGCTCCATGCTAAGTGTTGTACTGTTTGCCATCATCATAAATCCAATTATAGATTGTCTCCTTCCCGATGTATTGGGCTCCCTCTTTGTGTACAATTTTGCGATCTACTACAGCTCTCAACGGACCAGCCTTCTTGAACGATGTTTTCAAGGATGTCTCAATCGTCTCCACTATTGGAGCATCAAAATTGGCTACCCCCAGGAAGACCGTTTGTGTAAATTTTTGGCTTCACACGGAATTTCTTCTGCTTTCCTTACATCTAGGCCCTGTCGACCTTCCATTTGCAGACGTCACTAAATTCTTGAGACTTGGGTTTGACAAAAAACGGTACCTGTCCTCACACGTTTTCTATCTTTTGGCTTGCTATCTGCGATCCGTCAACACTGTGTTCTGAGGGGTCCGTCCTGGGGAGTGGACTGAGTGGTCTTTCTCCACCTATGTTGCGCCTTAGTGCACTCAAAATTGTACTATGGAAGCATAGTTAACTCCTCTGCTCGGCTGTCTGTTCTTCGGCATCTCGACTCTGTCCACCACCGTGGATTGCATTTAGCATCTGGAGCTTTTTAAACCATCGCTGTGGAAAGCCTTTATGCTGAGACTGCTGAACCTCTGCTGTCCAATTGGCGAGCTGTCCTTCTGAGTCGTTATGCTAGCCGTCTGTCTTCCATGCCTGCTAATCCGGCCCATGACCTTTTTTTCGATGCCTCTGTGGATTTGGGGTATGCAAGACGCCCTTCCTCTCTACTACCAACAGGATTCCACTTCCGTCAACTGCCAAGATCTCTTTCCTTCCACGTTCCTACAACTTTCTTGACAACTGGGCGTACAGCACTGCCTTGGCTCCGCCTCCGGACCTGCCTGCTCCGTGACCTTTGTCAGCTTCTCAAGGATGGTACCCCTTCTCTCGTTTTATCGTTGGGCATTTGCTGCTCTATGCGCACGAATGAAGGATGCCGTATTTATTTACACTGCCGGCCCAAAAACATAATTTGGTGTTGGGAGTTCCTATATTGTTGGCGACACCCCTAATAGATTTTGGCTTCCCGACCAATGTTCAGTTTTTACTGCGGAGCTTTACGCTGTTCTCCAGGCTGTCCAATACATCTGTCTCCATCAGCGGATACAGTATATTATACGCTCATATTTGCTCAGCTCTCTCCTCAGTGTCCAAGCTCTTTACCCTGTCCGCCCTCTGGTCCACCGGATTCAGGACTGCCTACACTTGCTCCACGGGGGCGTCTCTGTGGTATTACTCTGGATTCCAGGACATGTTGGTATCTGTGAAAACGAGGTGGCCAATATAGCGGCCGAGGCTGCAGTCTGTCTTCCTCATCCTGCTGTTTGCACGGTTCCCTTCGCCGATATACAGTGTGTTTTCTGTCGTTATGTTGCTCTCTTTTATGGTACACTCATTGGTCTACACTTCCCAATAATAAATTGCAGGATGTGAAAGCTCTTCCCAGTGCTTGGACCTCTTCCTCCCGAACTCGTCGTTGGGAAGAAGTAATTTTAACTAGACTCCGGATAGAGTACTGTCTTTTTAGCCATCGACATCTTTTAAGTGGCAATCTTCCCCCACTTTGTCCCCACTGCTCTCAACTGTGGATGGTGAGACACCTTTTACTTCAGTGCCCCTATTTTACTCCACTACACGCCCAGTTACAGCTGTCGCCTGATATATTTTCCATTTTAGCAGATGACACGCACTCAGCCAATTGCGTCCTCGAGTTTATCAGTGTGAGTGAGATGACGTCGGTCAGTTGAAGATCTTCCTGGGGAAAACAACCCCCCCCCCCTTCTGTAGTGGTTTTCTAAGCTTTCCTTCTGTTTTTTTTTTTTTTTTTTTTTTTTTTTTTTTTTTTTTTTTTTTTTTTTACCCTTCCCTAAGCCACAGAATGGGCACTAATGACCATAGCAGTTTTGCGACCTAAAACCATAAAAAAAAAGTACAGGGAGCCATCCACAAGGCGCAGTCATGGGCTTCAGCCCACAGCTTCCAGTCTTTGGCCGCAAAGTCGTGTGTTATGCACTTGTCGGCATCATACCGTTCATCCGGAAGCAGAACTTTACCTCGCTGATGATCCCCTGTAGTGGAGACACATTGATATTTAGGACTGGTTTTTGATGCCCTGATTAACTTGGCTTCCTCATCTGCATCAACTTGCTCGGAACTCCAGGCAGAACCTCAATGCCCTCTGCTGCCTGGGCAACACCAACTGGGGTACAGATTGCTCTACGCTGCTGCAGCTCTATGGAGCCTTTGTTCAATCCTGCCTTGACTATGTGAGTCTGGTTTAAGGTTGGACCCAGGGCACCACTGTGGCGTTCCACTAGCGACGGGAGCTTTTAGGACGAGTCCGGTGACCAGTGGCCTGACAGGCTGGAGTTCCTCCATTGCAGGTCAGGCGTGCACAACTGCTCACCAGTTACATTGCACATGTTCGTAATTCTCCTGTGCATCCGAATTACCGTCTTGTTTTCCCACCCTCGGCAGTTCATCTCCCGCATCGGCGGCCCAGGTCAGGGCTTACAATTGCTGTTCACATTCAATCCCTTCTGTCTGAACTGGAGTCCTTGCCTTTACCACCTATACTCGAGGACCTTTGGCGTACGCCTCCATGGTGTACACCTAGGCCGCGGGTTCTCCTGGATCTTTCACATGGCTCAAAGGACTCCATTCACCCCGGGGCTCTCTGCCGTCATTTCCTCTCAATTCTTGACACGTACCGAGGGCATGAAGTGGTTTGCACCTACGGCTCGATGGCTGATGGTCACATTGGCTTTGCGTATGTCCATGGCGGTCATATTGAACAACATTCCTTGCCTTATGGCTCCAGTGTTTTCACTGCATAGCTGGTGACTATATCTCGTGCTCTTAATCACATCCGTTCATGCCCTGGGGAGTCGTTTCTTCTATGTACTGACTCCTTGAGCATCCTACAAGCTATTGACCAGTGCTACCCTCCTCATCCTTTGATAGTGATCATCCAAGAGTCCATCTATGCCCTGGACCAGTCTGGTCGTTCAGTGGTGTTTGTGTGGACCCCAGGACATGTCGGAATCTCAGACAGTGAACTTGCTGACAGGCTGGCCAAACAGGCTATGGAGATTGGCATTCCAATAACTGACCTGCATTTGTTTTTATGCCGCCAGGTTTTTTGGCTTTGGAATACGGAATGGCATAGTCTCAGTACGCACGACAAACTACATGCCATTAATGAGACTACGAATGTGTGGCAGTCCTCCATGCAGACCCCTTGCAGGGACTATGTGGTTCTCTGCTGGCTCCGCATTGGCCACCCTTGAGCAACCCACAGCTACCTCCTGTGCCGTGAAGACCTGCCTTAGTGTCAGTGTGGCACCTGGTTGACAGTGGCCCATATTCTGGTGCACTGTCCAACTTTGACTGTCCTCTGATGAAACCTTTGGTTACCGGACTCGTCGCTAATTTTATCTGAAAACGTCTCATCAGCTGATTTAGTTTTACATTTTATTCGTGAGGGTGGGTTTTATCATTTTATCTAAGTTTTAGTGCATGTCTTTTTGCCCCCTTCTGTCCTCCATCCTAGTGCGTTTAGGGTGGAGGTTTTATTGTGTTGCAGAGTGGCTGGCTTCTTCTTTTTTATTCTCATGGTCAGCCAGCTATGGTAATCTGTTTTGTTGTTTTAATCTCTTCTGCCTGTTACTTGTGCTTCTGTGGTTTTCTTCTCTCCTTTTGTCCAATTAAGTGTTCGTTACCCTCCCATCATTCTTGTGGTTTTTCCTTTCTCTCTGTTTTGTGTTGTCAGTCTTGCTTGTTATATTCTCACCCTTGTGGCATTGTTTGAATAGAACAAGGGACCGATGACCTAGCAATTTGCCCCCCCCCCCCCCCCCCCCTTTAAACCAACTAACCTTAATTACGAAGACTGTTAGCAGATTTTGAAGTGTCACATGAAGATCTTTATTTACAACAAAATAAACATAGATGAAATGGAGCTATCGTGGTACTCACTAACATTTGTGTTATTCACCTGTGGAGGCACGAAATGATAAAGACACCGTATTTCACACACACATAAAACCTGTTACATGGTACTGGTACCTGGAATACAATGCTACTGTAATATCACCAGACTTCTGGTGAGTTAAACAGTTTCAAGTTAGTGCTGGATCTTGGTTATTGTTTGTTTTTTCAAATTGTAAACATTTATCCATTTTTAAGTCAGTACCACTTTTGATATTTAATAAGAAATTCTCTTTGGGTTGAGCGTTTTCTGTAAATCTGTCACTTCTGCCTTCATTAAAGTTGTGCTCCTGCTGCTGTTGGCAGCTTTCAGTTGTGAAGTACAAATGGCTGCAGACAACAACAATAGTTGCTCATAGTGCTGTGACAATACTGATGAGGCGTTACCATAGATATGTGTTACAAACTCATGTTATGTCATTTGTTGTGATAGTGGTGCAAAGCAACCATACAAAACCCACCTATTTTGCTGGCTCTGCAATAGGCTTGTTTCTTCTTAGCTGCCCCAACTTGTGGTGGTGACTCACTAATCATCATGCCATTGTTGTTTACAGGTAATTATTGTTATTGCACGTCCATTTTTAGTGCTCCGTCATCTCATATTGCTTTTATCATTGTGTTTTTTGTACAGTACTGCACTGTGAAGTTTTTAGTGCTTACTGTTTATTGATTGTGTGGCATAGTTCTTCTGTATTTGTTACAGTACTGTATATATTTGTGATTGTGTGTGCTGTACAGTTTGTGTGTGTGTGTTTTCAAAATGCCAGAAGTGAATGATAAACACGTTACTCTTTCATTAAATGAAAAGTTAGCAGTGCTACGAAAACTGGACACAGGGGAATTACTCGAAAAAATTGCAAAGGAACTCATCAGAGGCTTCATGATAACTAAAGAGTAGAGAAGAATTCGGACAGACTTTGAATCATGTACAGTGACAGTAGATGGTGAAAATGCTCTTAAGAATTGCAGAACATTGAAAAAGCCTAAATTTGAACTGCTTGATAATGCATTGTGGATGTGGTTCCACAAAGAAAGGAAGAAGGAAAGGAGCCTGATATCTGGGCTCATTATAAAAGAAAAGGCAATAGCTTTGGGGGGGGGATAGAAGCCAGAAGCGAATTAGCAGCTAGTGAAGGCTGGATTTATTGCTGGAAAACCCATGATGGCATTTGGTGTGTTTCAATTTCTGGTAGAAAACTATCTGCTGATGCTGAGGTGGCTAAAGAGTTTGGTTTGAAGTTCCAAGACTCTTCTGAAGAAAATGAAGTGTTAGATTGCCTAGTCTATAACGTAGACGAGCCAGACCTGAACTATAAAATATTTGCTGCATCAAATGAAACTGAGAAAGGAATGAAACATAAAAAGGTTAGGCTAATTGTTGCTTCTTGCAGCAGTGCTGATAATTCACACAAGCTTCCCGTTTGTTATTAGGATATGTAAGCAGCTTAGGGCATTCAAGAACATTACCAACTTATCTTCCTTTCAAGTTTATTACTGCAATCAAAAATCTGTTTGTATGGACTGGAATCTTTTCAAATCTTTTTTTGAGAAGTTTGTTCCTTCTGTTGTAAAAGACTTGAAACAAAAGTTCTCTCTTTGTGCTCTGTTGCTGTTTGATAATGCCTCATCAGATCCATCTGAGGAGGATCTCGTGAAAGGGGACAAAAACGCTATCTTCCTTCCACCAAATATCACATTGCGTACCATACCAATGGAACTGGGAGTAATGGTTAAAGAGGCAGTATCGCAGAAAGTACGTCAGCTCAATTTTAGAAAAATACCAAGGAGGTTGTGATGTACTTGAAGCTGTGAAATCCCTCAATGTCATAGACGATACCTATGCAGTTGCTGATTCATGGAAGGAACTAAAATCTGACATGCTGCAAAAATCTTACCATAAGCTTCAAGTGGAAGTTATGACCGAATCTGACCAGTTTGAAGGGGAGCAAAATGACGTCACGCAGGATGTCATTAAAGATCTACATACTGTACCACCAAATGCCCGTGCTAGTGAAGTGAGGAGTGGATTTTCTAGTGTGACAAAGACTGTGAAATGAGTGAAGAGGTCCATGACGATTGTATTATTGCTGCTGTTTTGCAAGAAAATGGTGAAGAAATTTTGAAGGTCTTGGCCGGTGAAGACAGACCCCCTACCTTAATTTCACACATTGATGCCAAGTATGCTTTTGTTATTGTCCTTCAGTACATTGAGCAGAAATCAACTGCAACACTTATGGACATTTTGTAGACCAAGAAATGGTGGAACACTACAGCTTAGTCCAGAATTTTACCTTGTACACAAAAGATCTTTAACTGACTTTTTTCCTAAGTGATTTTTTACTAGTGTATAGGATACCTTCAGTTTTTACTGTACTGTACATATGTATTCTATGTATAGTGCAGTAAATAGATACTGTAGAGTGTTGCTCTTTTTCATTATGTAATAATAAGAGGGTTGTGGAGTTTATTGCAGTGTTTTTACTGTAGAGAACAATATGCATATGTATAGTAGTCCCAAAACTGTGAACAGAGGGGTCAGTTTTACATGATCAGTGGTCATTGAATATATTTTTATTCTTGCAGAGAAACTTTTTTCTTTAAAAAAGAGCCATCATGTAGCAACACAGAATCATGCTACAAGGTTTTAACATCTGCTAGACAGGTCTGTACTTCTGTACGTGTTTCCTGTGACTTCTTACAAATTAGCGTGGACTTTGCCTCTTTATAATCACATGCAACAGACCATTGTTTTGGTAACTAATAATGATGTTGCCAATGTGTGGCCAGTTGTACCCCAAATTTTTTTATTGAATCTCTTGGCTACTCCTTTAGGCTCTGTAGCCTCCTATGTGTTCAGCATTTTCATCTGTTGTGTATTCCATATGGAATTTGACATTTTGCAGCTATTTATTTCTAGTTTCTTGTTTTAATTTTCTTAGCACAGTGCTATTGTGGTTTGATTAGAGTAACTCTGAATCTTATCTTGAATTCTGCAGTTTTCGAACATAAGGTGGCTTTGTGTCTCAGTGTCAAGTGTGAGGCTACAAAAATCCAAGTCTGTATGGCTTCTTTCTGTGTGAGCTATGATTTCTCTTGTTTTGATGATGATTTCTGTGCATGCAGATCAATGTCAACAAAATAATTTCGCATTGAAAGGAGGAAGTTGGTGATTGAAATTTCTTGAGAAGATCCTGCTGCAGTGAGAAACGCCTTTGTTTTAATGATGTCCATCCAAAATCCTGTATCATGTCCATGACACTCTTTCCCCATTATCTCGATAATATAAAAATGCTGCCCTTCTTTGAACTTTCTTGCTGTACTCTGTTAATCCGGTGTTAATCCGGTCTGGTAAGGATCCCACACTGTGAAGCAGTACTCCAAAAGAGGACAGACAAGTGTAGTTTAGGCAGTCTCTTTAGCAGATCTGTTGCACCTTTAAGTGTTCTGCCACTGAAACACAGTCTCTAGTTTGTCCTACCCACATTTTCAATGTGTTATTTCCAATTTAAGTTGTTCGTAATTGTAATTCCTAGGTATTTAGTTGAATTTATGGCTTATTGTGTAACCAAAGTTAAATGGATTCCATTTAGGCTTCATGTGGATGACCTCAAACTTTCCATCATTTAGAGTCAATCGCCAATGTTTGCACCATGGATAAACAACAGCAATATCTGCATACATTATCACCTAAATCATTTATATAGATAAAGAACAGCAGAGGGCCTATAATACTACCTAGGGGAAATTTTGCCCAGCATTTCTTTCATTGCTGGCAATGATTTGTGTGTGTAAAAAATGCAAAGTTTCACAATAGTTTGTAGTGTCTGTTAAATTTTAGTCAGTGAAGAGGTCGGAGGAAGGTTGCGGCATACCACACCCGGTAGAACCATGCTTAGTAGAACACTGCAGTCATGAGAACAACCTCTATGTTGATGGGAGGTTTAGTTAAGATTTACATTTATTTTCTCTGACATTTCATGACATGTATGTGCCAATGGCGAGCAAGTGAGCCATTCTTAGCTCTGTCATGTCCTTCACTTAACTGCATCTAGGCTTTACAAAGGGCTCTCCAAATGTAAAAAAAATATGAGAGTACATTCCAAATGTACTGTGCTACTTACCTGGTTTCTTCCTGAGAGCACTGCACTCGTGGCTGCTTCTTTGTGCAGTAACATAGGCTGCAAAATATACAACTGAGGCTATCAGAAAATCAACAAAGAGTTTGATATGAGCCTTCAGCTCTGCTTGGAACTGGCTGACTGTCATAGGTGCAGAACATGATACTGTTAATTGAAAGCTGCACTTCTGACTTGGTAACAGCTGTAGTCTTCATGACCCTTTCAGCCGATGGCCAAAACAAGAGCTGAAGAGGACTTCACAGAGTCCATAAAACTTCATTGTTGCTACATCTACATCTACATCCATACTCCCCAAGCCACCTGACGGTGTGTGGCGGAGGGTACCTTGAGTACCTCTATCGGTTCTCCCTTATATTCCAGTCTCGTATTGTTCGTGGAAAGAGGGATTGTCGGTATGCCTCTGTGTGGGCTCTAATCTCTCTGATTTTATCCTCATGGTCTCTTCGCAAGATATACGTAGGAGGGAGCAATATACTGCTTGACTCTTCGGTGAAGGTATGTTCTCGAAACTTTGACAAAAGCCCGTACCGAGCTACTGAGCGTCTCTCCTGCAGAGTCTTCTACTGGAATTTATCTATCATCTCCGTAATGTTTTCGCGATTACTAAATGATCCTGTAACGAAGCACGCTGCTCTCCGTTGGATCTTCTCTATATCTTCTATCAACCCTATCTGGTACGGATCCCACACTGCCGAGCAGTATTCAAGCAGTGGGCGAACAAGCATACTGTAACCTACTTCCTTTGTTTTCGGATTGCATTTCCTTAAGATTCTTCCAATGAATCTCAGTCTGGCATCTGCTTTACCGACGATCAACATTATATGATCATTCCATTTTAAATCACTGTTGTGCACTTGAACTGTGACTCATAGCTGCCCAATAGAATTTACACCACATCTCAGATGAGATCCTCTGGCAAACCTGTATTGTTGACAAGTCTCTTCTGTCCTGACAAAGCTGCTGTTTCTCCCCGACATGGGGGCTCCTAGCGATGACCCACAAACTGAGTGGTGTGTGTGTGTGTGTGTGTGTGTGTGTGTGTGTGTGTGTCTAACCTAACCTAACCTAACCTAACTGTGTGTGTGTGTGTGTGTGTGTGTGTGTGTGTGTGTGTGTGTGGGCGCGCGCTTGCGCACACGCAAGTACACATGGATTATTACTTGTGAAAATTAAATGTGTGTATATATTATAGGAACTACAGTGTATGTATTGTAGCTATCAACATGAACATAAATTAGAAACTCTCGTACTTAGGTTAAGGAGTACAGGTACCTTAAGTGATTGTCCTCTGATTCAATAACTGAGACAGTAACGCAAATGACTAATGAAACTCAATTGGTAGTGAAATATTTGACACATTGTTGGATATTATTAAGGACTCCTCCATCAGTTTTACACCTGTTGACATAATGATTGAAACTTCCTGGCAGATTAAAACTGTGTGCCCGACTGAGACTCGAACTCGGGACCTTTGCTTTTCGCGGGCAAGTGCTCTACCAACTGAGCTACCGAAGCACGACTCACGCCCGGTACCCACAGTTTTACTTCTGCCAGTACCTTGTCTCCTACCTTCCAAACTTTACAGAAGTTGGTAGAGCACTTGCCCGCGAAAGGCAAAGGTCCCGAGTTCGAGTCTCGGTCGGGCACACAGTTTTAATCTGCCAGGAAGTTTCATATCAGCGCACACTCCGCTGCAGAGTGAAAATCTCATTCTGACATAATGATTATCAGAAGGTAAGTACCATTCATCATACAATCAACATGAGGGTCATATACAGCAACAGAAACATCCATAGTAGAGTAACCTGCTAATAGCAGCTCCTGACAGAGAAAATAAAAATAAATCTTAGTACATCATCATTTGTGCATAAATATTGAGGGACGTGCCACTGTACGTACTGTCGCAAACTTTTTTCGGTTACTTTCTAAATGAGCCCTATAAGCTTCGTATTTTTTCTCTTCAACAAAGTCATGCAACCAAATTATCATAATGAAATTACAATGAAATCCAGACCATCAGCTGCTTACAGGCGTTGATAAGTATCAGTGGGGACAGTTATTTATGTGATGTTTGGATCTCACTTTCAACAATCACGGTTACTGTTTGTATCTATTATAAACTCCATCACAAAGTCCATGGTGCATGAAAGCGTTTCTACTTGCCTGTATCTCTGTACAGTTTACCATGCCTCTGCACAAAACCAGCATAGTCCCTGTGGGTATTTAACTATCAGATAGAAGTTACTAGTAAAATGAAAGGTTCTGAACAACTCACATCTACATGTACCTCTCCATCAACATGGCTACTCCTCAAATTGCACTTAAGTGCCTGGGAGAGGGTTTATTGTACAATCTTCACACTAGTTCTCTATTATTCCACTCTTAAACGGTGCACAGAAAAAACGAACACCTGTATCTTTCCATGTGAGCTCTGACTTCTCTTATTTTTTTTATGATGATTGTTTCTCCCTCTGTAGGTCGGCATCAACAAAATACTTTTGCATTTGGAGGAGAAAGTTGGGGATTGATATTTGTAATTGTAATTCCTAGGAATTTAGCTGAATTTATGGCTTATAGATTTTATTGATTTACCATGTAACTGAAGTTTAACAGACTTCTTTTACCACTTGTGCAGATGACTCATGCTTTCCTTTATTTAGGGTCAGTTGCCAGTTTTTGCACCATACAGCTATCCTATGTACATTGTTTTGCAATTGGTTTTGATCTTGTCAAGATTTTGTTAGATGATAAACAATCTACGGTGGCTGTTCAGATTCTCATAAATCATTTACATAGATAAGGAGCAGCAGAGGGGCCATAACACTACCTTGGGGAACACCAGATATCACTTCTGTTTTACTTGATGACTGTCAGTCAGTTACTGTGAGCTGTGACCTCTGACAGGAAATCACAAATCTTGCCTCTCTTGAATATTGGTGTGACGTGTACAACTTTCCAGTCTTTGGATTCAGATCTTTTACCAAGCAAGTAGTTATATATAATTAACTAGGAGTCATTGCATAAGCATACTCTGAAAGGAGGTAATCTGAACACGGAAGACTTACTTTAATTAAGTGATTTAAGTTGCTCCACTACTCTGAGGATATCTGTTTCTCAGTTACTCATGCTGGCGGTGTTCTTGATTCAAATTCTGGAATATTTACTTCATCCTCTTTGTTGGAGAAATTTCAGACAGCTGTATTTAGTAACTCTGCTTTAGCAGCAACGTCATCAGTGGTGTTTCTGTTGCTATCATTCAAGATGTGCTTTGCCGCTAGCATACTTCACATATGATCAGAGTCTTTTTGGATTTTCTGCCAGGTTTCGAGACAGTTTCGCTGTGGAAACTGTTATAAGCATCTCACATTGAAGTCTGTACTAAATTTTGAGCTCCTGTAAAAGATTGCCAATCTTGGAGATTTTGTGTTCATTTA
Source organism: Schistocerca cancellata (assembly GCF_023864275.1). NCBI lineage: Eukaryota > Metazoa > Arthropoda > Insecta > Orthoptera > Acrididae > Schistocerca > Schistocerca cancellata. Next base: position 107,250,707 of record NC_064636.1, on the reverse strand, counting down.
AATTTGGCTTACTTTTTTCATTGCTTCTGCTAGTGTTCTGACCCATTTTGCATACCATGAGGGATCAGCTCAATCTTTTGTTAATTTATTTGGTATAAACCTCAGTTGCTGTTGACACTATTTAATAAAGCAAGTAAGCTAAATGCTTTGCACAAAGAAAGTACTTTCGGCTGCTGGAACTCACCCTGCTTATTTTTGCAACTGGGGTAGGTTTTCAATAGTTGCTGTTCTATTGAAGTCAGGTGACAGTGGCATATATAGCAGGGCAAAGACGATTCACAAAATTTATACATTTGGCCTTATTTCTCACAAGCACACAAGTGATAAAAATGAGCCTAAATATGCTCTGAGAAAAGCTTACATATTCTAGATGAACCTAAATGTGCACTGAGAAAACCTTACATATTCTTGCTTATTCAGTAACACACAGTAAAACAAACAAAATACCTTGTGGAAAGAACATTCTGCACTTGTTCTGTATGCACTATGTGACCCCTTTAATTTGCTGAAAATGCTACAAGAGTTTTTAAGTTCAATGGGACAAAAAATAAATTCATTAAATCACTGCAACTGTAAGGTTTGATTGATGTGGAAACAGTCCACCAATAAGGTACATAAATTAAATGAAGTAAAGAATCAGGGAAAGAATAAAGATGGGTGTGAATGGAGGGCAGTTGCTCAAAACTGACCTTCTGTAGCCCACCTTGTCATTCACTGAAAGCTGAAATTGTGCTAAGTGTGTGCTTGGGTTCTTTAGACTGGAAAGTTTTGGGGAGAGAACCACTAAGAATTTGTATGTTACTGCATGTAAGGCAAGTGGTCACTGCTATTTACTTCAGAGGCTGTATTCATTCATAGTCCTGGTGGAAAATTTGTCTTTAGTTTTGGATTAATACAATAATGGTCATTAGAGTGAACATGGCATATACACGAGCTGTTTTCTATGATGTATGTAGTCTTTCTAGTGTTGTAGGTGAAGCCAGTATATTTATTTTTATCTGTACAAATTTAGGATAATTCATAATTTGTATAATTTCAAGTGTAAAATAAATGTTGTGGTTGATAAAGCCTCCATAATTTACTGTCTCTGTAGCATGACAGTGGTATTAGAGAGAAGGAGAAAGTTATGTTCTATTTTCTATACAGAAATGAAATGCCACTCTGTGCAGAATGGTGGAACTTCTAGTGAAGGAAAATAGCGTATGTGTGTGTGTGTGTGTGTGTGTGTGTGTGTGTGTGTGTGTGTGTGTGTGTGTGTGTGTAGTTGGTATGTTAGAATTAATTTTTGTTGATATTTGGTGGTTTATCTTCTTCTGACATGGCAGACTTCCAGAGTGAATAGACATTTGGTTTAAGATGTTTGACTGTGGCATCCACATTTCCTTGCTGTTTAGGGATAACTGCTATCTACCTTTGTAGCTGAGGGGTTAGCATAGCTGACTGGCATAAGAGTGACATAGGTTTGATTCCCAGGTTGATCAAAGGTTTTCCTTGGTGGGAGGACTTAAATGGGTTGACCACATGCCCCCCCCCCCCCCCCCCGCCCCCAACCCATACCACATCCAATAACACTATCTGCAGCAGATGATATGGTGAGACAAGCCAAAAAGTGGAAGTTAGAAATTTAATGCTAATCGTTACGTCTGTGACATCATTAGTCATTTGAAAGCATTCCCTCCACGTTCCCCTCCTCCACCCCTCTTATGAGAGAGTCACATACAGCCAAGGTACAGAAGTCTTGATTGCATTATTTTTTTATTTTCTTAAAGTTCCATTGAACATCCGAAATCCTAGTGTTCACTGCTTGCGAATGGCTCTGAGCATAATGTAAGTTTTTGAACTTTGTAAAAATATTTGACGTGTAAGTGATGTATGAAAGTTAAATGAACACTTATAAGAAGCGTAACTTTATTAACCGTGACCATTGGTGATAACTTTTTATTACATGTATAAGTAATGGATGCCCTACATCTACATCTACATGGTTACTCTGCAATTCACATTTAAGTGCTTGGCAGAGGGTTCATCGAACCACAATCACACTATCTCCCTACCATTCCACTCCCGAACAGCGCGTGGGAAAAACGAACACCTAAACCTTTCTGTTCAAGCTCTGATTTCTCTTATTTTATTTTGATGATCATTCCTACCTATGTAGGTTCGGCTTAACAAAATATTTTCGCATTTGGAAGAGAAAGTTGGTGACTGAAATTTCATAAATAGATCTCGCTGCGACGAAAAACGTCTTTGCTTTAATGACTTCCATCCCAACTCGCGTATCATATCTGCCACACTCTCTCCCCTATTACGCGATAATACAAAACGAGCTGCCCTTTTTTGCACCCTTTCGATGTCCTCGGTCAATCCCACCTGGTAAGAATCCCACACCGCACAGCAATATTCTAACAGAGGACGAACGAGTGTAATGTAAGCCATCTCTTTAGTGGACTTGTTGCATTTTCTAAGTGTCCTGCCAATGAAACGCAACCTTTGGCTCACCTTCCCCACAATATTATCTATGTGGTCTTTCCAACTGAAGTTGTTCGTAATTTTTACACCCAGGTACTTAGTTGAATTGACAGCCTTGAGAATTATACTATTTATCGAGTAATCGAATTCCAACGGATTTCTTTTGGAACTCATGTGGATCACCTCACACTTATCGTTATTTAGCGTCAACTGCCACACCATACAGCAATCTTTTCTAAATCGCTTTGCAACTGATACTGGTCTTTGAATGACCTTACTAGACGGTAAATTACAGCATCATCTGCGAACAACCTAAGAGAACTGCTCAGATTGTCACCCAGGTCATTTATATAGATCAGGAACAGCAGAGGTCCCAGGACGCTTCCCTGGGGAACACCTGATATCACTTCAGTTTTACTCGATGATTTGCCATCTATTACTACGAACTGCAACCTTCCTGACAGGAAATCACGAATCCAGTCACACAACTGAGACGATACCCCATAGGCCCGCAGCTTGATTAGAAGTCGCTTGTGAGGAATGGTTTCGAAAGCTTTCCGGAAATATAGAAATACGGAATCAACTCGAGATCCCCTGTCGATAGCGGCCATTACTTCGTGCGAATAAAGAGCTAGCTGCGTTGCACAAGAACGATGTTTCCTGAAACCGTGCTGATTACGTATCAATAGATCGTTCCCCTCGAGGTGATTCATTATGTTTGAATACAGTATATGCTCCAAAACCCTACTGCAAACCGACGTCAATGATACAGGTCTGTAGTTCGATGGATTACTCCTACTACCCTTCTTAAACACTGGTGCGACCCACGCAATTTTCCAATCTGTAGGTACAGATCTATCGGTGAGCGAGCGGTTGTATATGATTGCTAAGTAGGGAGCTATTGTATCAGCGTTACCTGAAAGGAACCTAATCGGTATACAATCTGGCCCTGAAGACTTGCCCATATCAAGCGATTTGAGTTGCTTCGCAACCCCTAAGGTATCTACTTCTAAGAAACTCATGCTAACCAGCTGTTCGTGTTTCAGATTCTAGAATATTCCATTCGTCTCCCCTGGTGAAGGAATTTCGGAAAACTGCGTTCAATAACTCCGCTTTAGCGGCACAATCGTCAGTAACAGTACCATCGACACTGCGCAGCGATGGTATTGACTGGTGTCAGTGTATGAAGGAAGATTCCTCCCTGCAGTAATTGTTGCTCTGTTAACCTGCCTTAGTGTTACATTGCTATAACAGAGCTGGCAGCCATAAGCAGTAAAATATCTGGTTGGTATATATTTGAAACTTAGTAGTTACTGTTCACTGAATACTTAAAGTTAAGGAAGATGGTTGTATCCAGTACACAAGACATACATTTGGGTTTTAATGCACAAGTCACACCAATATTCATGAAAGGTAGTAAGAGTAATATACTCAATTACAGGCCCATATCATTAACGTCAATATTCAATGGGATTTTGGAGTATATATTGTGTTTGAATGTTATGAATTATGTTGAAGAGAATGGTCTATTGACACACAGTCAGCACAGGTTTAGAAAAAGGCATTCATATGTGTCTACAACTATCTCTTTACACTCACAAAGTGCTGAGTGCTATTGACAAGTGATTTCAAATTGATTCTGTATTTCTATATTCCCAGAAGGCTTTTGATACTGTTACACACAAGTGACTCGTAGTGAAACTGTGTGCTTATGAAATATCGTCTCAGTTATGTGATTAGATTCGTGATTTCCTCTCAGAGAGGTTGCAGTTTGTAATAATTGACAGAAAGTCGTGTAGTAAAAGAGAAGTGATTTCTGGCATTCTCCAAGGTAATGTTATAGGCTCTCTGCCGGTCATTATCTATATAAATGATTTAGGAGAAAGTGTGAACAGCTGTCTAAGGTTGTTTGAATATGATGCTGTCATTTATCATCTAGTAAAGTCATCAGAAGATCAAAACGACTTGCAATACAATTTAGAAAAGATATCTGTATGGTGCGAAAATTGGGATCTGGCCTCTAAATAACGAAAAGTGAGAGTTCATCCACATGAGTGCTAAAAGGGATCTCATAAACTTCGGTTACATGATAAATCAGTCAAATCTAAAGGCTGTAAATTCAACTAAATACTAAGGAATTGCAGTTACGAACAACTGTAATTGGGAAGAACACAGAGAAAATGTTGTGGGGAAGACACAAATCTACCAAAGGGACTTCCTACACTACGCCTGCCTGTCCTCTTTTGGAGTACTGCTGCGCGGTCTGGGATCCTTACCAGATAGGGTTAACAGAGTATGTTGAGAAAGTTCAAAGAGCAGCAGCACAATTTGTGTTATTGCGAACTACAGGATTTGGGGTGGACATCATTTAAAAGATTTTTTTTTGTTGTGACAGAATCTTCTTACAAAATTTCAATCACCAACTTTCTCCTCCAAATGCGAAAATATTTTGTTGACGCCAACTTATGTAGGGAGAAACGATCATTGTAATAAAATAAGGGAAATTAGAGCTCGCACGGAAAGATATAGGTGATCATTTTTTCTGCGCGCTGTTTGAGACTGGTATGATAGACAATTATTGTGAAGGTGGTTTGATGAACCATCTGCCAGGCACTCAAGTGATTTGTGTAGTATCCATGTGGGTGCAGATGTAGAATGTAGAATGGAGCATTGCATTTCCTAAACAGCATGCACTGAAAAGACATGGTGACAGTGTGAAGCTGTGTAAATAGCACAAAATTTGGTTAATTCTATTGATACTGTATGGGAAGCAGTATTCATTTTATAACCAAAAATCACTCTTTCTGTTTGTGGGTTTTCAGTTGACAAAGCAATCATTTGCATCTGTATTTCCTGTGTTTAATTTTGAAATGTTATATCACCTCTCCCCTGCCCCCCCCCCCTCCCCGCCACACACACGAGTGTAAGCTTAGGATACAGCAGGTCCTCATGCGACTAAGAGTAGATTTTATGACAGAGATAGGTAATGAAAGCATGCCAAGAAGATCATTCGTACAAGCAGAAGCAAATTTACGTTGTATTGTAAGAAAAAAATGAGCATAAAGGAAATATCTACAAATATGTGATAGAAGACTCCAGTATGGCTGTGAAGCTAGGAAGTTTCGCAAGTCTCAATATTTATGGATATGTTACACATTTTATACACTATCTGATCAGAAGTATCCGGACACCTATTGCTGAAAATTAATATGGAGTGTCCACTTTTCTTCTTTATGAAGGCATGAACTCTGTGGGACACTTTCAGTGATGTATCTCAATACCTGATGGCAGCTCATTCTTCCTTAAGAGCAGAAACCAAGAAGGCAGTGTCAATGGATGTTGGGGTCTGAGTGGTGGTGGATGTTCTGTCTAATCCCAAAGGTGGTACATAGGATTTGTGTCAGGATTCGGGTTGGTGTAGGCTAGTGCAATTCAGCACCATTATTGTCCACAAACCATTGCTTCACAGATGCTGGTTTATAGCAGGGGGCAGTACCATTATGATACAATAAACATCTCTGAACTGTTCCTGTACTGTATGCAGCACACAGAACGGTAAAACATGTTCGTATCATTCCACATTTAGCATTTTCTTAGGTGCAATAAGAGAAGCACACACCAGCCACAAAATACAGCCCCATACCGTAACTACCTGTTCTCCATACTTCACAGTTGGCACTACACATGATGGGAGGTGACATTCTCCAGGCATTCACCAAACCCAAAGCATTCCATTGGATTGCCGCAGCATATAGCATGATTCATCAGTCCAAATCACTTATTTAGTCACGCATGGCCCAGAGGCATCATTCTTTATACCACCACGAACATTGCTTACCACTGACTACAGAAATGGGTAGCTTATGAGGATATGCTCAACTGTTGTAACCCATTCTTTTTAACCCCCTACACACAGTCATTATGCTAGCTAGACTGCTGGTAACAATTTGGAACTCAAGACTGTTTCCTTCCACTAATTCCGTGCAAATTTTACAACGGCTCACCTTGATGCCCATTGATTCCTGTACAGTGGTACATGAAGCCTGCCTGGTTTTTCTAACTCTAATGTTCCTTTGTTTTTCCTCTTAAAAATCAGATAACCAACAGTTAACTTGGAAAGCTATAGAAGAGTTGAAATGTCCCTGTTGGTTTTGGTACTCAGGTGACACCCAATGACTAGTCCTCTTTTGAAGTCACTGATCTCTTCTGATCAACCCATTCTGATGGGTGACAAATCAGTACTCCCTACCGTCTTTCATATTGGCAAATCCACTTTCTGTAACAACCAGTGGTCAGTTCCACATTCCATAATAAATTCTGGATACTTTAAGTCTTTGCATTTTCACTAATAGTACCCAGCATTGGAAAATAAGATCAAGTTGGGTGAATATTAAATTTATATCTGGATATACACAGTCAGAAAATCGAAAATAAGATAACTGAACTGTCTGAAATAATATATTACAGAATACCACAGAAAATTGTGTGAACTGATAAGAACTGAGGTGGTCTCCACAGAATTGGCAAAGGAGAAACTTACGAAAAGTACTGAGAAGAAGGGCAGGATGATAGGACTCATGTTAAGACATTGGGGAGTAACTTCCTTGATATTGGAGACAGCTGTAGACGACAAAACTTCAGGGGAAGACAGAGGTGGGAATACATCCAACAAATAATTCAGGACATTGAATTTGATACAGATACAGAAGAAGACAAAAAATACAAATATTAATGTTACCCATGTCAAACAGGATATGTAAATGAAGTACAGTTAATTGTTGTGTAGTGCATAGCAGAAAATCATGATACAATGTCATGAGAGAGGCTCAAAACTGTTAGGTAATTTATTTATTTACTTTTTTCCTTGAGAAGCATGTGTCATAGGTCCATTTCCGAAGGACACAGTAAGAAGAGCTGGAAATTGTAACATTTATTCTAATATATGCCTCGCAAAATGACTGCGATGGCGAAACCAGAGGCTGTAGAACCCATAAAGATGCTTTCCAACACTTGTTCTTCCCAAGCACTTGAACCACACAAAAACATCTGAAATCTTTAGATGTTTTTATAGTTGTATCTCTCTTGTTGGGAAGTGGGAAATATTTGTAATGGTGCCAGAAGCACACTCTATAATATACAATAAAGTGGCTTGCATGGTTAAGATGTAACTTGAATGACAGGTCTCAGGGATGAGCATGTGGCATAATTTGTTGTAGGCAGGGATATTTAGTATGAAACACATCTTGGAGATGTTCCAGGAATTGAAATAACCCATGTCTCCAATATTTGTAGATTTTACGAGAGTGGACAGTAATCAGACATCGATCATTCAACAGTGTGGGGGAGTGTTGGAAATCAAGGAAGGTAGTGTACTTAGTGAGAGGGTGGTAAGAAACAGCGGTAAGGTGATACAGTATAACCTAGCTAATGTGACCTCGGATAGTTCAATTCCCCACTTAGTCTGACCATGCCATTTCTGGTTTTTGTGTGCATACCCCATCTGTCACCACAGTTAGTTCTGTGATGTGGATCAGTAGGCAGGTGACCATTGATAGATGCAGTAATTCGATCAGTTTTAGTATGAAATAACTTGTTTCTTACCTGATCAGTAAGTGTTACTTTTAATTCATTTTATAAATTAGTGACCATTTTTTTTTACATATCGAAGTATGTAAAATTAAATTATAGCATCAACTAAACGTAAACATGTGATGCTGTCTTTAGCAGAGAAACTGATAGGATTTAGAAGGTTTGCTAAAGAAGTGTCTCTTTAAAAAACTACAAATGAGGGGATGACAAAACAACAGTTGAAGAATGGAAAAAAATAGAAAAATTTATGAAAGCGACACAGTGATGATTGATGAGAAGAGTGAACTGAAAATGAGAAAGACTTTGAAGAACACCAAAAGTGAAATTCTAGGTGATGCTTTGTGGGTATAGTTTGAGCAGGAGAGAAGAAAACAAAACTCTGTTGTCTGGACTAATTGTAAAAGAAAATACCGGCTGATCAAAAAGTCAGTATAAATTTGATAACTTAATAAACCACGGAATGATGTAAATAGAGAGGTAAAAATTGACACACACAGTTGGAATGACATGGGGTTTTATGATAACAAAAAATGTCTGACAGATGGCACTGGACAGCACAACGTCAGTGACTGCACATGACAATCGTGTATAAAAGGAGCTGTAATGAGAGAGAGAATCAGATGCGCCAGCAGTCGCAGCACATTGATGTTACCTGAAAAGACGCATTTAATGAAGCTGTATTATCAGAATGGGGAATGTGCTTGTTCAGCGTTATGGTCCTATCGCTATAGGAAGGGGATTCAAATGGGTAAAGGTCCGTTGACAAATGCAGCTGTGGCGAGAATTATTTCAAAGTTCAAATCCACGGGTTGTTTAGTCGATAGACCCCATAGTGGCCAACCGAGCACAAGGCGTAATGCTGCTGAGACAGTTCAGGAAGAACTGGAGACTGTAGAGGGTTCGTCTATGCACGGGGAAGTCAGCACTCGTGCAGTCGCACCAGCATTCCATACACTACTGTTTGGTTGGCACTTAGGCGTACTCTCTGATGCTATCTGTAGAAAAGCCATCAGCATCATGAACTGTTACCTGGCGTTTTAGTGAAGTGGAGGGCATTTGCGGTGTGGGCATTTCAAAAGATGGCGGAAGATGACGATTGGTTGATTAACGTGTTGTGGACCAACGAAGCTCATTTCACGCTCCAAGGGTCTGTCAGTGCCCACAACTGCAGAATTTGGGCTACCGAAAATCCTAGAACTGTCGTGGAAACTCCATTGCACGACGAGAAAGTCACGGTATTGGTTGGATTTACCACATCTACCGTTATCGGGCCTTTTTTCTTTGAGGAAATGCGTGATTCTGGTTTTGTAAGTGCTACCGTGACGGGTGAGAGGTACGCTGATATGTTACAGAATCACATCATCGCCAGCATGGCTGATAAACACCCACTGGAACGTACGATGTTTATGCAGGATGACGCTCCACCCGATATTGCTAGATGCGTGAAGATCTCTTGCGCGTGTTGTTTGGTGATTATTGTATGCTCAGCTGCCACTTTCATCATGCTTGGCCTCCTGGGTCCCCAGACCTCAATCCGTGCGATTATTGGCTTTAGGGTTACCGGAAGTTGCAAGTTTATCATGATCGACCGACATCTCGAGGGATGCTGAAAGACAACATCCGACACCAATGCCTCACCATAACTCCGGACATGCCTTACAGTGCTGTTAACAACATTATTCCTCGACTACAGCTATTGTTGAGGAATGATGGTGGACATATTGAGCATTTCTTGTAAAGAACATCATCTATGCTTTGTCTTACTTTGCTATGCTAATTATTGCTATTCTGATCAGATTTTTTTTGGTTCTAATAAAACCCCATGTCATTCCAAGCATGTGTGTCAATTTGTACCTCTCTATCTACATTATTCCGTGATTTATTCAGTTTTCAAATTTATACTGACTTTTTGATCACCCGGTATATTGATTTTGTATGAAAGATTAGGAGGAAATATTGGAAATGCAAAGTCTGTAACAGTCTGTAACTGTAACATCGGTGGAATGTCATTCGGAATGTAATTATTTTTGGTATGAAACTGTCTGTTGACAAAACAGCTGTCAATGAATTTGTTCCAAAATTTGAAAAAAATTATTAAACATCAAAAGCTGATACCTTGCTAAATGTATAACATTGATGAGTGTGGCTTAAACTACAAAATGCTCCCTACAAGATCTGTTGCTGCACAAAATGAGTCTGTAATACATGAAAACTTGCCAAAGATAGAATAACTATTGATCTCTGTAGTAATGCTAATGGAAGCCACAAAATGCCATTGTTTATAATTGGAAGAGGAAAAAAACCAAGGGCGCTCAAGAACAGTGATATGGCATCACTACCTGTATATCATGGTAACCAAAAGTCAGCATGGATGGAATACAGCCTCTAAGAAAAGGTTTTATGATTAGTTTATCCCTACCATTACAGAATGAAAAAAATAAAAATAAAAAAACCCTCCATGAACTTGTTAGATTGATACTTGACAATGTAACATCTCATCCATATGAGGATGAATGTGAAGAAGTAGTAGTAAAACTTTATTTCTACCTGACAGTTTAACATATCTAATCCAACTCGTGGATGAGGGTGTCACTGAGTGGCTGAAGAGGTGATACCATTGAAAATTCACTGGATCAATTTTAGAAAGGATACAACAAGGTAGCAGCTTGTTTAAAGCTATGAAATCAATACATGCAAAAGATTTAAACTGTACAATTTCCAAAGCTTGGGAGGAAATACTGGCATCAACATTTGAAAAATTTGGCAAAAAATGAATGAAAGAAACAAGTGAAGAGAATTAAGGTGAAACAGCACGTGCAAGAAGTGATGAAAGTCAATACGTAGAAACACCAGCAGTTCTTAGAGATTTGCAGTCTTTACAACCATATGTTGAGGTCACTAGTCTGAGTGGATCAGTACAGCTGAAGTTGACTGCACAACAGAAGAAGAATTAACTGATGACAAAATGATTGATACTGCAACTCAAGCAACTGATGAGAATGAGGAAGATGGTGAAGACAATGAACGTGCAGCTTGGTTCAGATCGATAATCATATACAGGTGCTAGAAAAGCATGTAATATAGCTCTTCAATATATCTCACATTTTGTGGATTAGGAAATGGCAGAACAGTGCAGCAAAATCAAGCTTGTCATCTGCTGAGCAAAAGAACATTACAGACTTTTTCATCCTGCTAAAGAACAGAACATTTTTGTCATACGAGTTCTCATGTTGTAATCAGTTAAGTGGAAATTAGTTGTGTGTCAGTGCAGTACTGTAATAAGGTATGTGCAGATGTTAAACTGCAAGAATAAAAGGAAGCCAACCAGTTGCAATAAATTATGGGTTTCAAATAATCTTTAAATCTGTCTTCTTCATAAGGACAAAAAACATGAGAATAATACTTCATTCAGTAAAAGCTGTCTCCACATTCTGTCTGTATTGGCAATGGCCAGTATATCCCATACACTTAAAATAAGACCATATTAGTTGCTACATGCAGATCCTACTGCTAGTTACTAATGTGGTGTGTTATTTTAAGTGTTTGGTTTTACTGATGTGAGAAGCCCTTGATTCTAGGGCCCTTAATCTTTACATATGGATATGCAAACTGTTGCTGATACATGTAATGTAGAGACAGCTTTTACTGGATGAATTACTAATGTGAAGTTTGTTTGTTCTTCTGAAGAAGATGGGTTTAAATCTGTCAATACCAGGGTAAAGGTTATTTGAAATCCACCATTTATTGCAGCAGGCTGGCTGTGGTTTATCCCTGCTGTTCTGTAACCATTGCTGTTGTGCAGCCATGTTCAAAATAAGTCAAGTTGTTAAATTTTCAGCCGGCCGCGGTGGTCTAGCGGTTCTGGCGCTGCAGTCCAGAACCGCGGGACTGCTACGGTCGCAGGTTCGAATCCTGCCTCGGGCATGGGTGTGTGTGATGTCCTTAGGTTAGTTAGGTTTAAGTAGTTCTAAGTTCTAGGGGACTTATGACCTAAGATGTTGAGTCCCATAGTGCTCAGAGCCATTTTGTTAAATTTCCATTCATGGTAACACTATCTTACTGTACAATACAGATGTATTTTAGACTGTAGGTAAGATTTTTTAGTGTATCTACATTCTCTTTGTGTTTTGCTTCTGTTTTAACAGTGAACACTATTTCAGACAGCACTTCCAGTAGAAAATTAAAGTTGTACTAAGATGTTATGGGTCAGTAAAAGGGTTCCTATGGTAAACAACTTTTTTTGCATTCTGACCATGTTACTGGTCTGTGGCGGACAGATTGGCAAGGTAATACCTAAAATATTAATAGTGAAAAGTTTCAGTGCATGCACAGGTTGATGACAAGCTTATGTTGCTTGTCCAAGAATATTCATCATATTAATTAATAAATTAGAAGAAACAGCAAAGGTGGTAACTTTGCTGGCAAATACAGGAGCTGAACACAGGATAATTTTATACAGCCATGGCAAAGTCCAGAGATGGGATAATGGTAATAGTGAGGTTTGTAGCCAATAGGACAGATGGAGCTGACCTGGACAGTAATCTTGAGAAAACATACATAATAGTTCTTTGATTCTTTCGAGAGGTCTAGTGCAGACTGCTTCACTCCAAGCTGAGAATTTTATTTTTGAGCCTAGGAAAATTTTTAAATACGGGTGCAACATACAGCTGCATATAAAACAATGGAGCATTAGTATGAGGGTTGCCCAGAAAGTAATGTACTGCAATTTTTTTCTTTATTGAACAGAATGAGGATTATGCACACAAGAGAATGGTATTTTATCTACACACCCTATTTTTCCACGTAATCTCCATCTCATTCTAAGGCCTCCTCCAGTACGAGACAAGGGCCTCGGTGTCCTGTCGGTATCAGTCCTTGTCCTGATGGTGGATCCAGTGCTTCACTATGTGACTCGCCACCTCATTGTCCTCAAAGTGCTGAGTTGTAATGTGTTTGTCCTCACAAATGAAATCAGCCCACTACAACATGTCAGGTTTGACAGTTGTTGGTCTCCCGACAGCTGCAATTCGTGGAGCTCCGCCAAACCGCCTTCTGACAACCTCACTCTTCATGCCCAGCTACTAACTGTACTTTTGTCTACAGCAGATGCTCCATAGACTTTGCGCAAGCGTTGTTGAATATTCCCCATAGTTTCTTCCTCTGCAGTGAGCAATTCAATGAAGGCACGCTGCTTGTAATGTACATCACCTACAGATGCCATTTTGAAACTGTCTGATGGAAGTGATGGAAATTTGGCGTGCTCACTCAGGAGACTTCAGATTATGCATACGTAACGTTTTGCATATGTAGCATACGTTTTGGCTGAGAAAGAAAATGTGGTGCATTACTTTCTGGGCAACCCTCGTTCATCCATAACCTTGCAAGTACAACAACAATTGACATCACACGCTATCCCAGAAAAACTGAAATCAAGGCATATAATGCAGTTACATTCCCAGTGTTGATTTATACAACTGACTCCTAGAGTCTTAAACCCAGATGATGATGAAGCTTGAGCTCTAAATCTCCAGTATCTTTGGTCCAGTGGAAGGTTCTGGTGATGTCTGGACAGAAGGAGAAATCAAAGGAAACAGCTGAAATGACAATGTAATGTTGTCAGAAAAATAAGTCTTGTAAGCCGAAATACATTCGACCCAGAGCTGTGAGCATGAGAATTTGTTAATTTTGCAAACTCGGACAGCACATAGTAGGCGAGTTCATTAAATATGGAACAAAAGTTGTGGTAAATGACGAGGTGGAGGCAGCAAACTATTAGGTCAGCACATAAAGGTAAAGATCAGTAAGTGCTGTAAAGTATGCTGCATAGCAGAAAGAACTGGATCTTTGTAGTGCAGTTCAGCACAAGTTGAAATCATGGGAATGTGTGTTGGTATAAAAGTGGCTCAATAAATTATGTTTCTAAATATATTTGAGCATAAGTGATCAGAATCTCAGAAAGAATGGATGAGATTCACAAGAAAGAAATATTGAGATCCATATCAGGAGAGCAGCTTTAATTGAGAGATTGTTTCCTTTTTTTTTTCAGGTTCTTGAAGATCCAGAGGGGGACTCCTGCCCCACTGACTTTATCAAAGAGGATCCTGAACCAAATTTACATGTGGATGAAACTGAGAATATTGTAAGCATTCACATCTCTGATTTATTGCATATAGAGTGAGGAAAAATGCCTTTGGTTGTTTAATGTAAAGGATGTATTGCAAGGAATTAGGCATATATTGAGAGTTTTCTTGGACTAAGTGCCCTTAATAATTTTCCACTATTCTTGTACTATTAAACTTGACTTGGATTGTGATCTATTATTTGCTGACAGTTATGATTAGAATCTGAGCAGGACTTTTAACAATATGTGTAAACCTATTCTCAGCAACCCTTTTTGGTACCAAACATTTTATATGTGATGGATGCCTTGCATTCACACTTAGTAGATGTATAAATTCTGATGGTGTAGGTTGTTTATGAAATATTCCTATTTTCAATAACTTCTGATTAATGCAATTGAGAAGAATACATTGGACTTTTTTTACCTTTTCAGTGAATCTTTGATATATGTAAGTTTATGCCAAGATTCTTAATGGGTGGGAAATTTGTTAAACGTTATAATATTTGTGTGTGCTAAATCATCCTTACTACTTCAGTTTCAACACATTGTACTTGCGCATATATGCGAAATGTTGAATGACTAAATTAGTTTGCCAATACTTGGCACAAAGATAGTTAATAATTTCTTTAATCATTAAGTTTATAAATAATTTTATATTTTCTCAAAAATATTTAAATTCCTAAATGAGATTTGGGTGAGTTAATGTGAGATGAGTCTTAATTTCTGCCGTAAAAGAATATGAGTCGTGTTGAGGGGTTCAGAGGATCTATGTGCCACTGAATCTCAAAATATTGTATATAGTATGTGTGGATCAGATGTGTGTTGAGCTAGTTACACAGCAAAAAATAATTAATTTTGTTCTGAAAGAATATTTTCTTTTGACTCTCTGTGGACCATTATGATGAATGGCCCAGACTATGATTTAAAATGTCATGCGTTACCAGTAAATGGTGGAAGCAGTCAAGAAAAAAATATTTTGCATAAAGAAAAGGCATGAAAGGATTAGCAGGGCCTCTTAATTAGTTAAGAAATTTATTTGTTTCGTTGTAGAAATGACTGACTCATTTAAGACTATTCAATATTATTATTTAAAATATTTGGTATAGGTAGCATGGTTATAGTCTAGCAGTGAAAATGCATAGGGGTACAAAAGATTTGAGTCGTTAAGGGTCAATTGAATCACAAGGGAAATTTGTTCGATTAAAGAGCCATGTCGTATAGTCAGACTCATTTTTCACTACTCAGTACATTAACATTTTCTTTTCTAAATGACTAATATTGCATTCAGACACTTGTCTGAACAGAATTAAATATAATCCATGAAAGAAATTTGGTTTTGCATTGTATTTCAGCCAGAAAATTAAAGGTTCCATATAGATTATGAAAAGTATGTTGCACCACACAAGAATGTACGGATTCTAAAAATTCCAAGAATTTATTGGCATTAAAAACCTGCCATTAAAATTCAAATTCATGAAGAATGAAATACTTCAGCCATTCAGTAACTTACCTAAAACTTGAAATGTTGCCCAGACAACTTCACTGGCTCCCAGAACATGTGAAGCACACAGAAGGGGAGGAAGAAACATAGTGAGACTTCACAGGTTTCTGGTATGTTAAATTATTTAAGTGATTATAATATCAAGTCAAATTTACAAAGAAATTGGTGATATGAGGTCACTTATCATAATGATGATGTACTTTCTCTGGGCTGCATGCTTACACTGATTTGGTTGGAAAGAGTTCCATAAAGTGATTGCAGGTGCTCCTGAGGCAAGCTGACCCACAACTATTTTATGTAACTGGTTGTAGGTAATGTTGATACTGGTATTGGGAAAGAGTTGACATACAAGCTGGTTCCACTCTTCATGTACGGGGGACAGATTTGGGAATCTTTTTGGCTGCAGGAGTACCTCAGCATCAGACAAACAGTCATAGAGGCATGCCATATCTTGAGCATTGTCCTGTTGAAAAATAGTACCACTACACTGTCGCATGAGAAGTAATGCATGAAGGCACAGAACATTTCTGATGTACGAGGGTGGTTTGAAATGTGCTCAAATCACCATGAGAGGTCAGCACTAGTGCAACGAGTAGTTCACATGATATTCATTGGAGTGCTGCCTGTAAACGTGCTGCTTCGGTGTTCTTGGAAGAGAGCTGTGGCAGTGATGTGGCTCTGTTGTTGTTCCCACATAGTGATTTGTGAAGATACAAAAAAATTGAGATTCAAGCAATGATTTAGTACTTAATAAAGAAAGGTATGAAAGCAAAGGACATGCATGCTGATTTCCAGAATACATTGGGGGACTCTGCTCCTTCATATTCGACTGTTGCCAAGTGGACAGAGGAATTTAAATTTGGTCAAGAGGATTTAGATGATGATCCGCGCAGTGGTCGGCTAAGATTTCCTCGAGAAATCATTGCAAAAGTGCACAAAATGGTCACAGAGGATCTGCCGATTGAAAGTGCGTGAAATTGCCCACGCTTGCCAGATGTCATCTGAAAGGGTATATCACATTTTAATTGAAGAATTATAAACGAAAAAATTATCTGCAAGATTGGTGCCACGACTGTTGATGCGCTCCCTGTGTGCCATCGCCATGACAAAATTACACGAACTATTCACCCGATATGGCTCTGTCAAGACTTTCATCTCTTCCCAAAACTGAAAATTTTTCTTGATGGACAAAGATTCGCTTCAAACAAAGAATTGTTAGCCATAGTTAACAACTATTTTGCAGGCCTGGAGGCAACTCATTTTCGAGATGGGATCAAGTTACTGAAATATCGTTGGACCAAGTGCATTAATCTGCAAGGAGACTACATTGAAAAATAAAAAAAAAATTCAGTCTTGTAAGTATTTTTTTCTATTCTGTTCCGAGAACTTTTCAAACCACCCTCGTACTTCTATGCCATCATAGTTCTTCCAGTCACTATCAGACATGACCTGAAGTCACACATGATGGCTGTGCACGTAATGATGTCAGGAGTAACACTATTGTGCCAGTCAAAAACATTGGAAGAACGTGATCTCTTCCCAGGCATTCCAGCAGGCTGTGCTTCCCAGTCAAGGCAACACTTCAAAACCCAGTGATTTCTGTTATGGTGTTAATGGCAGCCTACCCATAGTATAGTAATTTCCTAGTCCGGCTGCTGCTAGTTTCCGAACAGTGGTTCAGGATGACAGAATGTTACAGGGAGCCTATAACTTTTTCTCAGATGGTAGGCACAGTTGTGAAGAGACTAAAATGTGCTTTGTGTGTAATGCAGCGATCCTCCCTTGCAGTGGTGGTATGTGGTTGAACAGAACCTTCATGATGAGTATGCCTGCCCTCATATGTGAAAGCCCCACAAATCTGGATACTGCTGCACAACTGAATCAGCTGACCAAATGGGCACCTGCAGTGAAACAGCTTCCTAATTGTCAGGTGCTGATAACACAGTCTCGCAAGCGTGCAAAACATCTTGGTTTCCTTCACAGTGCACTCAACATCTGACACTGTTCACACTCCTTATGAGGAGTGTCTAAAAAGTATCCAACTTTTGATTTTCCTGCACAAAACAGAGACGATAGCACAGTGCCACTGGACACAGTAAAGGAAGAGACCTTTATATGCATGCATGAATTTGGTCCCCGCCTCCCAGCGCGTCAGTTGCCGAGTGAGATGCTACACTACGTGTTTGTTGGATTACTGATTCTCTCAAAATGATGGAAAGTGTTGAGCAAAGATACTGCATCTAATTTTGTCAATAGCTTGGTGATTCTCGAAGTGAAACAATTCATAAGATTCAGCAGGTGTTCGGAGAAGATGTGATGGGTGTAACACAAATTAAGGAGTGGTTCAACCGATTCAAATACGGCCGCACATCAGCAGTGTGACCAGCATTCTGGCAGGCCTCAAACTGTTCTGAGTGCAGCTGTTGTTGAGAGGGTGCAAAATTTGGTGATGGCAGATCGTCGATTGACTGTGCGGGATATTGCCCAAGAGGTTGGAGTGAGTAAAGATTCTGGACATGCAATTTTGCATGATTTGAACATGCACTGAGTGGCTGTAAAATTCGTGCAAAAGTTGTTGTTGCTGGAACAAAAAAACTTCCGTTTTGACATTGAACAGGATCTTCTGGACACCACCAACACTGATACTGGGTTTCTGAACGCCATGATAACTGGAGATGAGTCATGGGTGTACAGGTACGACCCAGAAACAAAAAGACAGCCATTGCAATGGAAGCATCCCGAGTCTTCAGGGCCAAAGAAAGTGCAGCAGGTGCGAAGCAAAATCAAGATGGTGCTGACTGCCTTCTTTGATGTCCGTGGAATTGTGCATCACAAATAGACACCGGAAGGACGAACAGTGACAAAGGATTACTATCATGATGTTCTCCATGATGCAGTTTGGCGCAAAAGACCAGATATGTGGCTGGTGAAAAACTGGCAACTGCATCACAACAGCTGCTCTGCACATTCATCCCACTTGATCCAAAATATCTTGGTCACAGCTGTTCACCAGCCTCCCTACTCTCCAGACATAGCTCCTTGCGAATTTTAGTTGTTTCCAAAATTGAAGATGCCACTGAAAGGATGCCCTATGAGAGTAGAAAAGAGAGAATGAGTAACGTGGCGACGGAGCTGAACACCATTCCAAAAGAAGACTTCCAGAGGTGTTTCCAGCAGTGGAAGGATTAGAGGGCTAAGTGTGTGCAAGCATAAGTGGCCTACTTTGAAGTGGATTAGTCCCAACCCCGACAGGTATCAGAAATATTTTTTCTGGCCAAAGGTCAGATACTTTTTAGGCAGGCCTCGTATATTATACTAGGCCTAGGGTGACCATTCTGTCTGTCTCACAGACAAATTTACATCAATTACATACCTGCCAGTGGTGTGTGTGTGTGTGTGTGTGTGTTTGTACGAAGTTTTAGTTGACACTTGACCATGTATTCTGGGTGTGTCATTTCTTTTCTCGGGCAGTGTATTAAAAACTGATCATACAATGTAGGCTTTCATGGCCGGTACTGTCTTCACTTAAAACTTCCGGGCTGATAGGCCATGGTCTATGTATAAAGCTCTCCCCTGACATTTCTTCCGACTGCGGGAGACGTCCTCAGAGGTGAAGTCAGTGCTTTACCTCGTAGGATGTCTCCCGCAGGGGAGAGTTTTATATATAGACCACGGCCTATCAATCCGGAAGTTTTAAGTGAAAACTCAAATTCTGTTTGGCACTCTTTTGATTCTGTACAAGACCTATGCAAATACAGGGTGTAAATGAAGTCTGGGAACATTTCAGTTATTTGTTGCACAAGAACTAAACATTGTACAGATGTCATACATATTGCATTTTAAAGAGAAACTCTGAAAGTCTTTTTTACAAACGTTCGATATGTGAACCATTAGTTACCCGGCAGGTGTCAATACAGTAATAGAATTCTTGCCATACCTATCCGAGCATGGTATTGTCAACTGTGGCAGTCACTTGCTGTGTTCTCTCCCAGAGCACATACACCAGGTCTTTGATGTGTCCCCACAGAAAAGAGTCACACGGAGTGAGATCTGGTGATCGGGGAGACCATTTCATGACACAGCTGTCCCCTTCTCTAGCACAGCTGATCCATAGATGCGGCAGCTGTGTGTTCAGGAATCCACAAACTTCACGATGAAAATGGGATGGAGCCCCATCCTGCTAAAAGATGAACGGAGAGTTTGATTGCATTTGAGGCATCAGCCATTGTTGCAACATATCCAAGTAGGAATATTCAGTGACAGTGCTCTCGGTGAAGAAGAATGGCCCATGCAGTTTTCAACGTGACAAGGCACAAAAAACATTTACCTTTGGGGAATCATGCTCAAATTCAATGTTGCAACTGCGAACAAAACTCAAAACAGTTGTCTTTGTCATCGTCATTGAGCTTCTCCACTAGCTCCACATTTGAATGGTGTCATAGACAGCTTTTGTAGCAGGACTTTCCACACTGTCAATGGAGCCATTTCGAGTTCACGGGATGCATGATGCACAGATTTCCTTGGACTCCTTATGAATGTCTCTCGCACATGCTCTACATTCTTCACTCACACTGGAATGTCCGCTTTTCTTTGCTGGGCAAAAGCAAACCGCCCGTGGTAAATGGCCTTCTTTGTTGGAAGCTTTGTACCATACTTGGTTCTAAACATCAGTTAAACAACTTGTAGCACACTTGTTTTTGTTGAACTCCAACACACAGAAAGCACGCTCCACACCTGAACTCGCCATGTTTGCAACTAATGCTGAATATCGGCAAATAACTAAACTATGTTGTTGTGGTATACGTGAAAAAATCTTTCAGGGTTTCTCTTTAAAATGATGTATGATATTTGTACAATGTTTGGTTCTTGTGCAATAAATAATTGAAAATGTTCTTGGACTTTGTGTACACCCTGTACTTAATGCAGTTTATGGTACTCTACAAAACTAAGCTATACATAAATTATGAACATTGGAAAAATCAATGTTTTATTTTTACTTTTTTCAATTTTTGTGTTACTTTTTGCAATTAAAAATTAAGATAGTTGCAGGTCCCAGCTTTTAACAGATTTGTTTGCAGAATAACCATTGGTTCATTTGTTAGTCTTAAAACATAGACATGTTTGACAGAAGAATTGTCACTTTCACTTGGTGTTGTTCAAATGGCTCTAAGCACTATAGGACTCAACATGAGGTCATCAGTACCCTAGACTTAGAACGACTTAAACCTAACTATCCTAAGGACATCACACACATCCATGCCCAAGGCAGGATTCGAACCTGCCACCGTAGCAGCAGTGCGGTTCCGGATTGAAGTGCGTAGAACCTCTCGGCCACAGCGTCCAGCATTTGGTGTGCAAGTATGGATTTCAGAAATATCACTTTAACTTCTACACTTTCATTGACGCATTCACAGTTCCCATAGAAATTAGTTTTTAAACCTTTTTCATGTAAAATTTCTGTAGTGATAAACAGTATAGGAATTATCAAATTAACATTCACATCCTTGTAGTACGCCTTCTAGATGTGTCTCATCTGCCACATCTGGTTCTTCATAAGAATCAGTATACAATTCCGAATATGCAACAAATCTTTGAACGGTTGACTCCTAAGTTGTGACTAGAATTCTACCTCTACATGACTACTCTACAATTACACTTTCATGCCTGGCAGAGGGTTCTTCAAACCATCTTCAGACTATTTCTATACTGTTTCACTGCCTAACAGTGTGTGTGGAAAAATTAACTCTTAAATCTTAATGTAAGAGCTCTATGCCATGTAGTATGGTGACAACATTTTCACATTCAGAGGAGGAAGTTGATGATCAAAATTTCATTAAAACATTATACCACAGTGAAAAATGCCTTTATTTTAATGGTTGCCAGCTCAAATTACTTGTCATACCCATGACACTCTGTCTCCTATTTAGTGACGATACAAAAGGAGCTGCCCTTCTCAGGACTTTCTTAGTGTCATCTGTCAGTTCTATCTGCTGAGGATCCCATGCAGCGTAGCAAGATTCCAGCTGAGGATGAACAAGCAAAAAGTAGATAGTCTCTGTAGTGGACCTGTTGCATTTTGTAAGTGTTCTGCCAATAAAACACAGTCTTTGGTTTGCCTTCGCCACTAGATAGTGTATGTGATAATTCCAATTTAAGTGGTGTGTAGTTGTAATTCCTATGTATCTAGTTCATTTGTAAACTTAAATTTGTCTGATTTATTGTGTAACCAAAATTTCATGGAATTCTTTCCATCCTCAGCTGGATGACCTCACATTTTTCGTTATTCAGAGACAATTGCCGCTTTGCACCATACAGATATGTGTGTCATTTTGAAATTGATTTTGATCTTCTAATGCATTTTCAGCTTAGAGTGACGTAAACACCTATAACAAAGAAAATGGTGCTTATCAGATCAAAGAAAAATAAGCAATCGATTCAAATCAGACGAAACACGTGAAAAAGGAAGGGTACCCGTATAAATACGGACGGAACGCCTGACGCATAGCAGTGGCTACCTGGTAAAGCTTAACTGCTAAGCTTACGACTCTAACCAAACTACTGTGGCTGTATCTTCATTCATTCAACCTAAATTGTGTCTCATATTACAATGGGCCAACTTTGTATCGATTTGGAGATACGGCCTAAAACTTTTCTCTCCCCTTGAATTTCGAGTCTCAAATTTCAGGTGTGGCTTAGATTCAAGAAATTTTTTCTCCCTTGATTTAGAGTCTCATTTTTCAGGTGCGGGTTAGATTCGAGTGCGGCTTAGATTCGAGTAAATGTGGTAGTATACTAGTTAGTCTCGGGAAGGTTCAAAAACAGATCAAACAGGAATTAATAATAATACTTTAAATCAGGCATCAAATATTGATAGCAAAAAATGCTTTAAATAATGAATTAAATCTTGAACAGTAGATGTCATAAAATCAGAAATAAAGTTTCCAGAGCAACTGTGAAAGTGCACGAGTCTAAACAGTATAGGCTCTGATGTCACTGTAAACTGAGACATCTCGCGCTACACTGCCTGAGCAACTCACATTACCCCCCTGCGGGTCCGGGGATTAGAATAGGCCCGAGGTATTCCTGCCTGTCGTGAGAGGCGACTAAAAGGAGTCCCTCCCCCTCAAGGGGGTGGTTAGCGCCCGCGTCCGGAGACGGACGGTTCCACGACCTATATTTGCAGTCATTTTGGTTTTTCACTTCTTCTCGTTTCTTCCTTCCTTTGGTTGGTTCCTTACTTTGTCCTTCCCCATCTCACTGTCTTCCTAACTCGTTCCCTTGCCTTCTTCTCCTTGCCCTCTCTGGTCTCCACCTCGGTGTTTGAGACAGTCTGTCCTCTCTCTCCCTCCCTCTCTCTCTCTCTCTCTCTCTTCTTTTTCCTCTTCTTCCTTCCTCCCTGTGTGCGCCTGAAGGCCGACCCACGCGTTCGCACGCGTAGCCGGTGACGGGTAATTCCCTGCCCTGGGTAGACAAGTAAGGGATGCACGTACCCCCTGGTAAAGGCCAGGCCCAGGGAGGGGTGATTGCCTGAGCTGACACCTTCTGACCATGCCGATTGGTCCCTCCGTCTGTTTCTCGGGAGGTGTGACCTGAGGTGTAAACATTCACCTAAGGCGGGAGTGCCCTCTGAGAGGGTCCCCACAAGGAAGGAGCGCGCCATCGGAGACGCTGGCAATCATGGGGGATTCCTCCGCAATGGATTTCTCTTCTTCTTCTCTCTTGACTTCTGCCCATAAACGGAAACTTGACCAGCCACCAGTGACAAAAGTACTACCACCTGTCCCACAGTTCCTCGTAGTTTCTCGATCTGAGGACGGCAAGGATTTTTCCTCTGTCAACCCTTTCGTTATCCAGAAGGGCGTAGATGCCATAGCCGGATCTGTCAAGTCGTGTACCAGGTTGCGTAATGGTACCTTGTTACTAGAAATTGAGAGCGCCTTTCAGGCACAAAAACTGCTTCGGGCCACACTCCTGTACACGTTCCCTGTCCGGGTGGAGGCTCACCGCACTTTGAATTCGTCTCGTGGTGTGGTATATACTCGATCACTCGACGGATTGACTTACGAGGAGATTCAGTCTTTCCTCGCTGAGCAGGGCGTGACGGCTGTCCATAGGGTCATGAAAAAGGTCAACAATGACCTTGTACCGACCCGGACATTTTTCTTGACCTTTGATAGTGTTCAGCTGCCGTCGCGTATCAAAACGGGCTACGAGGTTATTTCTGTTCGTCCCTATGTCCTGACACCTACGCGCTGCTACCAGTGTCAGCGTTTTAATCACACTCGCCAGTCTTGTTCCAATGCGGCTAAATGTGTCACTTGTGGCAGGGATGCCCATGAGGGTGACGACTGTCCACCTCCGTCTCCTCGTTGTGTGAACTGTCAGGGTGACCATGCAGCGTCCTCCCGCACTTTCCCATCTTCAAGGAAGAACGCTGTATCCAAGAAATTCGGGTCAAAGAGAAAGTTTCCACCAAGGCTGCTCGCAAGCTATTTGCTAATAGGAAGCCCACGCTGCTCCCAGTGGGAAAATACAGTACTGTCCTCACCTCTCCTCGGACTACCAGGGAGGTGGCGACACAGACATGCGATCTGACCTTCAGCACCACGGTCGTCCGTTCGGCCAGTGCTAAGATCGCACAATCGACGTCTCTTCTTCCTCCCATCACCCCTCAGACACAAGCACCTTCATCAGCTTCTGCTAAGACGAAGACCCAGAAGTCAGATGCATGGGCCTTCAAGAAGGAACCGTCCCGTGCAGACTTCCTACGTACCTCGAACTCCCAGCCGTCGACCAGTACTTCCACTAAACGACATGCTAAGAAGGCTCATAGGAAGCACAGTTCTCCTTCTCCGCCGTGGCGCATTTCGTCTCCTGTGCCACCCCGCGGTTGCCGCCCCAGGCCGTCATCCGTTTCGCCTGGCCGTGCCGCTGGTAGCCAAACATCTGGCCGTCCACTGGCGGAGGAAGCTCCTCCTCCCGGCCATCTTAACGAGATGGCCGATGAACCTATAGAACCAATGGACGATGACTGTCCGCCTACTGATAGCGGCGGCAGTGCTCGCTCGAAGCCTGTCCCTCAGCGGCCTTTGAGGTGACCCCTTCTTTCATCTTCCTTTTCCTATCACGATGGCACTTATTCACTGGAATATTCACACCATTCGCTCCAACCGAGAGGACTTGAAGTTGCTGCTCCGCTTGCACCGTCCGCTCGTCGTAGCCCTCCAGGAAATGAAGCTACGCCCATGCGATCACATTGCCTTGGCACACTACACCTCTGTGCATTTTGACCTACCCCCTGTGGTAGGTGTTCCGGCTCATGGAGGGGTTATGTCCCTGGTCCAGGATGATATTTACTATGATCCCATCACATTGCACACCGGCCTGCAGGCAGTTGCCATTTGAATTACTCTCCCCACTTTTACATTTTCCATTTGTACCGTTTACACTCCATTGTCGTCTGCCGGTACCAGGGCAGACATGATGCAAATTATTGCTCAGCTACCTGCACCATTTTTGTTAACTGGAGACTTCAATGCTCACCATCCCCTTTGGGGCTCTCCAGCATCCTGCCCGAGGGGCTCCCTGTTAGCAGACCTTTTGAACCAGCTCAATCTTGTCTGCCTCAATACTTTCTTTCGGACACATCTCACACGTATTCCCATTTAGACCTCTCTATATGTACTACCCAACTTGCACGCCGGTTTGAGTGGTATGCCCTTTCTGATACATATTCGAGTGACCACTTCCCATGTGTCATCCATCTCCTGCATCATACCCCCTCTCCGTGCTCAACTAGTTGGAACATCTCCAAAGCAGACTGGGGGTTCTTCCAGGGCGACCTTTCAGGATCAAACCTTCACAAGCTGCGATAGTCAGGTCGCACACCTCACGGAAGTCATTCTCACTGCTGCTGAATATTCCATCCCTCACACTACTTCTTCTCCACGTCGCGTACCAGTCCCCTGGTGGACCGCATCATGTAGAGATGCTTTACGTGCTCGTCGACGTACTTTATGCACCTTTAAACGCCACCCTACAGTGGCACATTGTATCACTTATAAACGATTACGTGCGCAGTGCCGTCGTGTTATTAAAGAAAGCAAGAAAGCCAGCTGGGCTGCTTTCACAAGCACCTTCAACAGTTTTACTCCTTCTTCTGTTGTCTGGGGTAGCCTGCGCCGGCTATCTGGCACTAAGTTCCACTCGCCAGTTTCTGGCTTGACGGTCGCGAATGGCGTCCTTGTGGCCCCTGAGGATGTCTCCAATGCCTTCGGCCGCTTTTTCGAGAGGTTTCGAGCTCCGCTCATTACCACCCGGCCTTCCTCCCCAGAAAAGAGGCAGAGGAGGCTAGGCCACCTAACTTCCGATCCTTGAATTGTGAAAGTTATAATGCCCCTTTCACGATGCGGGAACTCGAAAATGCACTTGCCCGGTCACGGTCTTCCACTCCAGGGCCTGATTCTATTCATATTCAGATGCTGAAGAACCTTTCTGCTGTGGGTAAAGGTTTCCTTCTTCGTACTTATAATCGCATCTGGATTGAGGGACATGTTCCCGCATGCTGGCGCGAGTCTATTGTTGTACCGATTCCTAAGCTGGGGAAGGACAAGCACTTGCCTTCCAGTTATCGACCCATCTCGCTTACCAGCTGTGTCTGTAAGGTGATGGAGCGAATGGTTAACTCTCGTTTGGTTTGGCTGCTCGAATCTCGACGCCTACTGACCAATGTACAATGTGGATTTCGTAGGCGCCGCTCTGCTGTTGACCATCTGGTTACCTTGTCGACCTTCATTATGAATAACTTCTTGCGGAAGTGCCCGACCGCGTCTGTGTTATTTGATTTGGAGAAGGCTTACGACACCTGTTGGAGGGCGGGCATTCTCCGCACCATGCATACATGGGGCCTTCGCGGTCGCCTCCCTCTTTTTATTCGTTCCTTTTTAATGGATCGACAGTTCAGGGTACGTGTGGGTTCTGTCCTGTCAGACACCTTTCACCAGGAGCATGGGGTGCCACATGGCTCAGTTTTGAGCGTCGCTCTCTTCGCCATAGCGATCAGTCCAATAATGAATTGCCTCCCAGCTGATGTATCAGGCTCCCTTTTCGTGGACGATTTTACCATCTATTGCAGCGCGCAGCGTACATGTTCCCTGGAGTGCTGTCTTCAGTGTCCTCATGACCGTCTTTACTCCTGGAGTGTCACCAATGGCTTCCGTTTTTCTGCCGAGAAGACGGTCTGTATTAACTTCTGGCGCTACAAAGAGTTTCTCCCACCGTCCTTACGACTTGGTCCCGTTGCTCTCCCATTTGTGGAGACAACAAAATTTTTAGGTCTTACATTTGACAGGAAACTTAGCTGGTCTCCACATGTGTCTTATTTGGCTGCCCGTTGTACCCGTTCTCTAAATGTCCTCCGTGTTCTCAGTGGTATGTCGTGGGGAGCGGATCGAACCGTCCTACTTCGCCTATATCGGTCGATCGTCCGCTCCAAGCTGGATTATGGGAGCTTCGAATACTCCTCTGCACGGCCGTCCATCTTACGCTGCCTCAACTCCATACAACATCAGGGTTTACGTCTTGCGATCGGAGCATTTTATACTAGTCTCATCGAGAGTCTTCATGCTGAAGCCAGTGAATTGCCACTGACCTACTGGCACGATATACTGCTTTGTCGGTATGCCTGTCGGCTACTTTCAATGCCCGACCACCCGTCTTATCGTTCCTTTTTTGACGACTCTTGATCGTCAATACGTGTTGTATGTCTCTGCCCTGCTACCCCCTGGAGTTCGCTTTCGTCGCCTCCTTCAACACCTTGATTTTTCACTCCCTGCAACCTTTAGAGTGGGCGAGAGCCACACGCCACCTTGGCTCCAGGCTCAGGTTCATGTTCACCTTGACCTCAGCTCGCTCCCAAAGGAGGTTACCCCCGGTTCGGTATACCACTCCCGTTTTGTCAAACTTCGTTCGAAGTTCATTAATATGACCTTCATTTATACAGGTGGCTCTAAGACCAATGACGGGGTCGGTTGTTCTTTTATTGTCGGGGCACAAAGTTTCAAATACCGGCTCCATGGCCATTGTTCGGTCTTCACAGCTGAGCTCTTTGCCCTCTACCAGGCTGTTCTTTATATCTGCCGCCACCGACATTCTGCTTATGTCATCTGCTCCGATTCCCTGAGCACCATCCAGAGCCTCAGTGATCAGTATCCGGTTCACCCTTTCGTGCACTGGATCCAACGCTCTCTTCAGCAGCTGGTGGATGACGGTTCCCCGGTTAGCTTTATGTGGGTTCCTGGCCATGTCGGTATCCCTGGGAACGAAGCTGCAGATGCCGCGGCCAAGACTGCGGTCCTCCAGCCTCGGACAGCTTCTTGTTGTGTCCCTTCATCAGATTGTAGCAGGGTCATTTGTCGGCGCATTTTATCGCTGTGGCATGCCGATTGGGCTGCACTTACGGACATCAAGCTTCGGGCCTTGAAACCTCTTCCCGCGGCTTGGACGTCCTCCTCATGCCCTTCTCAGCGGGAGGAGGTAGTTTTGGCCCGGTTACGAATTGGACACTGCCGGTTCAGCCATCGCCGTCTGCTGACGGCTGCGCCAGCGCCGTTCTGCCCATGTGGGCAATTGCTGACGGTCCGCCACATTTTAACGTCCTGTCCGGATTTTACTACACTGCATCTTGATCTTGGCCTGCCATGTACTCTCGATGCCATTTTAGCAGATGACCGAGGAGCAGCTGCTCGCGTTCTTCGTTTTATCAACGTGACACACCTGTCTAAGGACATTTGATTATGCCGTTTTTTTTTAATCCTATGCCTGTCAATCTTTTATCGTGTTTTCCCTTTTAGTTGCTGTTTTAAACTTGTGCCTCGCGGTGCATTCCTAACATAGTCTGGGCGCTAATGACCATTGAAGTTGTGCGCCCTAAAACCACAAAAAAAAAAAAGCCTCAGATTCCCCTCAGGGGGCTCAGCATTTAGTTGCTGGGTACGGGCTTTGCGATTCGGGGTCCCTGAGCTGGTGACTGGAAGCGCCACCAGTCCTCAATACCGTAAGCTCTGAGCGTGCTTCAACGCCCACCGTAAGGTACGGTACAGAGCCCGGGGATCTTGGCTTTAACTGTGTGGGTCGTGAGGATTGTATAAACCTCTATAAAAAGAAACCTCAATCTCAAGGTGTGCTGCGCGCTGAGGAGACAAATTACTGTTGAAGTAGAACTGTTGCTAGCGGGCTACCTCTGGGGAACCTGCCGCCCCCCTGTTGTATTAGGTTTACCCAGGCAAGTGGGGCTCTGTCCGGGTGGACATTCCTTTCCCTAGCTGCTCGTGGGACCACCATGAAAAGAAATACGAATAGTGCACAAGCACAAGAAAGGAAATTTCAATGTTTAAGTGTATGACCCCCAATCGTTCCCTTCCCTGCCCACACCAGGGGAGGAATGGCGGTCTAAATTACCTGGTGAGACGTATTCTCCTCAATTTCTGGTTTGCAGCTGAACAGATGGAGACTCATTTCTGACCGTAAAGCCTCAGTTTTTTGTGGAAAATTTAGAGGACAAGTTTGGAGAAGCTGAGGGCATGTCGAAAATGAGGTCTGGAGCAGTCCTCATACAGACAGCATCCCCAGCACAGTCATGGCCATTGCTTGCTTGTGACAAACTCGGTGATGTTGCAGTCTCCATTACGCTTCATAAGAGCCTCAGTATGGTTCAAGGACTTATTTTTCATCGTTACCTGTTGTTGCAGTCTGACGACGAGCTCCGTGCAAATCTGGAATGCCGCGGTGTCCACTTTGTACGACGTGTCTTCAGGGAACCTAAAGATAGTAGGGTCGCCACTGGCACCTTCGTCTTGGCTTTTGAGGGTGACACCCTGCGCGCGAAGGTGAAGGTGGTGATATATCGATGTGATGTTAAGCCTTACGTCCCTCCTCCCATGCGCTGCTATAAGTGCTGGAGGTTTGGGCATATGTCATTGAGATGTGACGCCAACTCTACCTGTCGGGATTGTGGACGTGCCTCCCACCCCAGCGTCCCATGTTCACCACCCCCTGTTTGTGTCAACTGCGGACAGAAACATTCACCTTGCTTGTCAGACTGCGCAGTTTATCAAAAAGAACGGAAGATTATGGAGTATAAGACCTTGGACAGGCTCACTTACATGGAGGCTAAACGCAAGTATGACCAACTTCACCCTGTGCTCATTTCATCGACGTATGCTGCAACAGCTTTGATGTCGCCATCCCTGGCGATGAGCCCCCAAGCTCAGCCGCTTTCTGTGGCCCCTCCAGCCCAGCCGTCTGTTCCTGCCCTCCTGGTAGTTGGGGGAACACCCTCTTCCATTGCTCCCCTGTTTTCAACATCGAGAGTAACAACCCCGCCTTCCTTGGGGACTGCAGTCCCTACCTCTGAGCCGGAGAAGTGCCCACCTCCTCCGGCTCCACTCGTGCGGAAGGGATCGCTTGGTGCCCTCCCTTCCACGGTTACTGCCCCTCCAGATGTCAGCCATTGGCTGAAAAAGCCACCACCTGAGAGCCGTAGGGCTTCCAGGTCTTCCTCGGTCCATGAGACTGGGTCAGAAAAGCCCACTCAGCCTGATAAACTGAAGGACAAATGGGACCCTACCAAAAAGAAGAAAAAGCAAAAAGAGGAGGACATAGAGACAGAAAAGGAGTTCACCACTGCACTTGAAGATGATGTGGGGCATCTAGCATCCACTCAGGAGCTAGATGTTGCTCTACCCGCAGCTCCTATGGAAGTTGATCAGGCTACTTCACAATCGGTGGCGGCGAGTGCTTCTAAAGTGTGATCTACCCCCCCCCCCCCCCCCCCCGCCAAGGTTCTTTCATGTCTTCACAGTCGGATACCATTATCTTTCAATGGAATTGCCGTGGGTTTTTCCACTACCTTGCCGAGTTGAAACATCTTTTGTACCGCTTCCCTGCCATTTGTCTGACCCTACAGGAAACCTGGTTTCCTGTTCGGCGGACCCCCTCCCTCTGTGGCTACCAGGGTTACTATAAGAACTGTGTAGAATATGACAGGGTGCCTGGCGATGTCTGTGTTTATGTTCTTGCCACTGTTCCTAGTGCTCCAGTGCCACTTCACACGGCTCTCGAGGCTGTGGCTGTTAGAATCCGTGCAGGATTGGAGCTTACCATCTGTTCCCTCTACCTTCCCCCAGATGACGTTTTCCCTCTTGCTGACCTAGCTGCCTTGTTCGACGAGCTCCCCCCGCCATTCCTCCTTTTGGGGAACTTCAATGCCCACCACCATTTACGGGGTGGGGCCCAGATCTCGCGCCAGGGTAGGAATGTTGAGGCTTTCTTGGCACAGCAGGACATTTGCCTCCTTAATACTGGTGCTCCCACATATTTTAGCTTGACTTATGGCACATACTCGGCCATTGACCTCTGTCTTAGTAGCCCAGGTCTTCTTCCATACCTTAGGTCCACGATGACCTCTGTGGTAGCGACCACTTTCCTATCCTGGTTTCTCTTCTTCAATCCCATCCCCCTGACCAGCTGCCATGATGGTCTCTTCGTGGAGCTGTTTGGGCAGCCTACACGTCAGCTACTTTGGCCATTGCTCCGCTTCCTGGTGACATTAATTTGGCAGTGGACAAGGTCACTAAGGCCATTGTTTCTGCTGCCGAGGCAACTGTCCCCTGTTCTTCAAGTACTCTAAGGCGTAAGTCAGTCCCTTGGTGGACACCAGAGATTGCAGAAATTATCCGGGACCGCCAGCAAGCCCTGCAATGACACCGGCGTCATCTTTCCCTAATCTGGTTGCCTTTAAACGGCTGTGGGCCCGGGATGGGCAGTTAATCCTGAGGAGCAAACAGGACTGCTGGGAACGATATGTTGCCACCATGGGTTCTCGCACCTCCCCATCTCAGGTGTGGTCACGGGTTCGGCACATTTTTGGCTTTCACCCTCGTGCATCTGTCCCTTGCCTTTCTCTTCGGGGTACACTTTGTACTGACCCAATCGCTATTGCCGAACATCTGGCAGAGTACTTCGCTCGTAGTTCGGCGACAGCAGGCTACAGCGCAGAATTCCGCGCCATTAAAGAGCAGGCTGAGTGTACACAGTTGTTGTTTCGCACGCACCATTGGGAACGGTACAACACCTTGTTTGGTGAATGGGAGTTCCAAAGTGCCCTTACAGCTTTCCCCAATACTTCTCCAGGTCCAGACCAAATTCACAACCACTTTCTTCGCCATCTCTCGGCGCACTGTCAGGGTGAATTACTCGCCCTGTTTAACTGCATCTGGATGGAGGGTGTTTTCCTAACTCGTTGGCAGGATAGCGTTACCATCCCAGTGCTGAAACGTGGTGCAGATCCATTGGTGGTTGATAGCTATCACCCTATCAGCCTTACCAACGCTATGTGCAAACTCCTGGAACGGTTGGTGAGTCGGAGTCTCATGTGGATCGTCAAAGCTCCGGGCCTCCTGGCCCAACATCAGGGGGGCTTCTATCAGGGCCGCTCAGCGACCGACAATTTAGTCTCGGTAGAGTCGGCTATTTGTACAGCTTTTACTCGGCGAGAACATCTATTTGCTGTTTTCTTTGATCTCCAGAAGGCGTACGATACCACCTGGCGCCATCACATCCTTGCTATGCTGCACGAATGGGGTTACAGGGTCCACTTCAGATTTTTCCTACGGAATTTTCTCTCCACTCGCTCCTTTCGGGTTAGAGTTGGCACTTATTTTAGCTCTGCTCATATTCAGAACGGTGTCCTGCAGGGCTCAGTTCTCAGTGTTCCCATCTTTTTGTGGCGATTAATGGTGTTGCGGCTGCGGTGGGCTCATCTGTCTGTTCCTCTCTATATGCCGATGACTTTTGTCTTTATTAAAATTCCCTAGGCATCAGTGTTGCTGAACGGCAGCTGCAGGGAGCTATCTGTAAGGCACATTTTTGGGCATCCAACCATGGTTTTCAGTTCTCAGCCTCTAAGACCCGAGTGATGCATTTCTGTTGTCGTCGAACGGTCCAACTCCATCCAGAGCTATACCTTGCCAATGAACTCCTTCATATTGAGGAGATGCATCGCTTTCTTGGCATGCTGTTTGATGCTCATCTCACTTGGACACCTCATCTTTGCAATCTTAAACAAACGGTACTGGCGGCACCTCATCATCCTTCACTGCCTCAGCCACACCCTTTGGGGGGCTGCACGAACAACCCTCCTACAGCTCTATAAGGCCTTAGTCCAGTCCCATCTCGACTACGGGAGTGTGGTGTACGACTCAGCAGCACCTTCAACATTGCAGATCCTTGACCTGATTCTCCATTGTGGCGTCAGATTGGCGACAGGTGCCTTCCGCACTAGTCCCGTGACTAGCCTTCTTGTAGAAGCTGGAATCCCTCCCCTATGATTCCGCTGACAACATTTGCTTGCATCATACATCCCCCTTGTCCATGCCTCGCCCGACCACCCAAACCGCAGGCTCCTTTTCCATCTTCTGCACTCCCCTCCCCATGACGGCAGCCTAGGTCAGGTCTCCTGATCGTGGTCCACGTTTGTTCCCTTCTCTCGTCACTCGAGTCCTTTCCCCTTCCTCCATCCTTCCGGCCCTCATCTTCTGCCCCTTCTTGGTCCCTCCCTCACTTGCGGCTTTGCTTGGATTTGTCCTGTGACTCCAAGTCCTCCGTTCCACCTGCCAGTC